>NC_135228.1:20396945-20486945 GCF_052324685.1 Brachyhypopomus gauderio | reverse complement strand
GAAAGTAAAGTATAATCTTTTTAAAAAACTAGGCTTTTAAACATGAAACATTGAGCCATGACCGTTTTTCAGTTCCATGCCATGACAGCATAATCAATTGAATTAAAAGTGAACTATAGTTTATGTTTGATAGTAATGTGAAGTTGTTGCCCTCTAGTGGTTGGCTACAGGATTGCTAAATAGCATCGATCACTGACAAGCCTTTTCCTTGTGGAATGCTAAATTTATGAAATATTAATAATAATAAATTCATTAATTATTGGATATTATGCCATTCACCCTTAAAGGGCTCTAAAGGACTCCCTGGGCAGCCTGGTCATGTTGGCCCTCAGGTAGGTACACTGTACCCTCAACTGTTCTTGCTGTAGTGATGGTTGCTGTCAATATAACTACATAAATGATGCCACTTATACAAGTGTAATGAGCAGTGGTAATATAGATTAGTCCTTGTTTGAATAATAAACCAAATGTTTTTTTTTTGTATATTTTTCTTTGGATTAGAGCTATATAACATTATGATATAATATATATAAAATTATGAGAATTCTGTCCATAACTACAGGGGCCCCAGGGCATCAGGGGTGTAGAGGGGACAGAGGGACCCCCGGGACTGGATGTGAGTGAAGCCAAAATAGCACATATACAGTACACATATACATATAGTATACATATACATGTAGCACATATACATATAATATACATGTAGCACATATACAGTACACATATACATATAGTATACATATACATGTAGCACATATACAGTACACATATACATATAATATACATATACATGTAGCACATATACAGTACACATATACATATAGTATACATATAGCACATATACAGTACACATATACATATAGTATACATATACATGTAGCACATATACAGTACACATATACATATAGTATACATATAGCACATATACAGTACACATATACATATAGTATACATATACATGTAGCACATATACAGTACACATATACATATAGTATACATATACATGTAGCACATATACAGTACACATATACATATAGTATACATATACATGTAGCACATATACAGTACACATATACATATAGTATACATATACATGTAGCACATATACAGTACAGTTCAAAACAAAGAACACCTGAATGTCATTTTTCTGGTGCTCCTTATATATGGAGTACATGTTTTGACTTGTTTGATAGATGTTGTGTTGTTGTCTGTTTTAAAGGGGGATGATGGATTGGTTGGTTCTCCAGGTCCACCAGGACCTCCAGTAAGTCATCTCACAGATATATTCAAATGATTCTTCCACACGATGATTCAAACTGTGTCCAGCCCTCTAGCTGGTTGTACAACTCGACCAGATAATAAAAATGTGCATTAACTACTGTCTTCATTTCACGTGTGTTTATTAGACTGCGCAGTACATTAGGGTCATTCAACAGTGTTGTAGTTAACCCATTCAGTGATGGCTGATTTCATGATCTGAAATGTGGACTTAGGGCCCCCCTGGTGTCACCGGTATGGTTGGAGCGCAGGGCGTCAACGGCTCCCAGGTGAGTCCGCACATGCTTCTATTTAAATCCTTATTTCTTTTCTCCTATTCTTTCAGTGCTACAGCCTGTCAATCACAGAGTAGTCTATGTAGAACAATCTCTCTGTAGTCAGTCCTCCGCTTCACTTCACAGGGAGATCCAGGGCCTGCAGGAGGTGTCGGCGCCCCAGGGCCCCAGGTGTGTTGATGCTATCAGCGATACCTCTTTGTAGTTTTTAAAGGTGGAAAGAAAAATAAGCGTTTGATGAAATAAAAAGTCCACATTACCTCTGTATCATCTCTAGGGTCCTCAGGGATTGGAGGGGAGAGTTGGACCCCCAGGGCAACGGGGCCTACCTGTGAGTCGCTGTTATTGTTACACTTCTGAGCCACAGTTAAGGGATTAAAGCCGACACTGATGTGTGAAAGCGGAGTAATGCACTGTCACACGACAAAGCAGCTGGGCTCATGGACACAGTTCCATTCAGTTTGGGTGATTTTCATAGCAACTCTCGAGATGGACAAAGTAGCTTGACAAAAACTCGAGGAAGGCATGACTTGATGGAAGAACAAATGTTAGAACGACACAGGAAACGTGTGTTCAGGAACAAACGGTTACTGTATCCAAACTTCCTATAATAAATAATCATAATATACCTGGGATGATTTGAAAGGAGAATTCCTAAAAAAAAAAAAACTTAACTACAAAAACTAAAATAGTAAGAATTAGACATAATGCGTTACAGCTGACTTTAGCTCCAATCAGCTAGAGTTCCCAAAATGCCCCCTGGCACAGTGCTTTCATAGTGGAACAGACTGCAGTGTGTTACCCAACCCAAAACACAAAAATGTAGTTACACTTTCTGTCATGCTTATGAAATTTAATAGAAAAATATGACATTTGCATTTACAATTTCCTTTTTTTTTATTGGAAGACCAGATTCCAGTTCAGTGATGAAACAGACTCAGGTCTACATTAAATCAAGATCAAATATATGAACAGACAAGCAGGCATTATGTTGGTCCACAGACCATAGGATCATCAGAAAGGAGTTTAAACAGGTAGTTTGGGACAGAAGCTCTGCTTTCTCGATGATAATTGCATTATGAGGAAATCTCCAGAACACAGTGCAGCACATGTTACACAGTGATTACAGCAGAAGCTTAAAAGATACCGCAGAGGACATTGAGAGGCTGGGCATGAAATATCCTAGTAGTGTATCAGAATCTGTGTGTGTGTGTGTGTGTGTGTGTGTGTGTGTGTGTGTGTGTGTGGGTGTGGGTGTGGGTGTGTGTGTGTGTGTGTGTGTGTGTCACCAGGGACGGCATGGCAGAGGAGGCGTGCCTGGGATAAAAGGAGATCCTGTAAGCATGGTTCATCCTTTTCTAAGAAAATATATCCTTTTCCACACTGTGAAGGTGTTTAGGATGGATAATGTTTCATGAATAACTTTTATGCCTCTGAATAAAATGACAAATGTAATAGCAATTCTCTTTTTATTTTGTGCCTTTTAATTTTTAATCCTCAGTGTCTCATTTGAACCCCACTGACTTCACCTGTGCCTCATTTATGTGTTTGTGCTGTGATTCATTACATTGTTTTTACCTCAGACAAGCTAAAGCAGGGGTCACCAACCTTTTTGAAACTGGGAGCTACTTCTTGGATACCAATTATTGCGGAGGGCTACCAGATTGATACAAATCAATCGAACGAAAGTTGTTGGGGGGGGGGGGGGGGACGAAAGTTGTTGAGCAGACAATCTCTAATAGTAGCAAAAAAATAAATAAAAACCGATGCAGCTCATTGAGTACTGAGCTATTAGAACGGGCCCGCGGGGGCGACTCATGACGTCCTTGCGGGCGACGTTGGTGACCCCTGAGCTAAAGTAATTTCCACGTCTTACCTCTGTCTCTGTGTCTCTTAGGGATCTGCAGGACCCCCAGGCCCCCGTGGGGAGGCGGGCTTCGAGGGCCTCATGGTAAGGGTTTCAGCATGTCTACATAACTCATACTCATGTTTTTCAGGCAGACATCCCAAAGCCAAAGCGTTATTCAAAACATCTTTACATGTTTGTGACATTACAGTTTTCCGATGTAAAGTTTTATGTGATTTCTCCTTTTGTGCTTGAAGTCAGCAGACCACATGCTGATGCCACATTTAACCCAACGACAAGGTGGATGTCACAGTCGTAGACGCAGTGCAATAGTGCCTGATGGTTCATACTCTTCCTAATCTTTATAGGTAGTCATTGTGGCACGTTTGCAGCACAAACATCCCAATGAGTTTTGCCAGCAGATGGCCATATGGTCCTGTGTGAAAGCTTGTTCGGAGGCACTGTAAAACGTGAGAAGAAAACTGTCTCATGTGGTTCACATCAAACGTTCTCAAATCGTTCTCGCTTTCATCCGAGGTCAGCGTCATTGACGTGAATGTTGCGTTCGAGCATGCGGCCATCTGTCATAGATGACACGGCTCTTTCCTGCCAGACTGGCTATTTAGAATGGAGCTCGGTTAGCACCTTGTTTTGACAGCCCTTTTGAAGGTTTAAACCTTACACTTCTCTTGCAAGAAAACATCTTGTTTTGTGCCATCGGAGAATGGGTCTAACACTGTCTAGCTAATCACTCATGAGTCCCCCTGTGCAAGCAACTCATTTAGCCAGAGCCACTCGAGCGTTTGTTATTAACCATGGTATTGTTTATGTTCGTAGCTGCCAATTCTTAGACAAACATTGTTGTCACTGTTAAATTGTCACTGTTTAATTGTTTCAATTTTCTCGTCTTTTATACTTAAACTTGCCCTTGGGAGACTGCAGCTTTAAATGCTGGCCAATACATGATGCTTTGATCACAAAAGGACAATGTGTATTACTTTCACAGTCATTGCAGGAACTGGGCTTTTCTTTATTAATTAGGGGGTGATACAAAGCAAACACATGCATCCACACACCAAACAGAAGGAGGACTTTGTTAGCGAGGTCCAAGACAGAGAGCTGTGCCTTCGGTGGCCTGGGTTTGGAACCGCAGTCCCACGCAGCCTGTGTAGTGGAGTCTGGAGTCGGCTGGACTGACCCCGGCCTCCCACTCCCAGTTTGGCACTGACTGTACTAATAATGACCGGTCAGAAAAGTGACCACAGTTAGTTCAACAGCAAGTGCTTTATTCCCTCAGACAGAAGCCTTACTGATGTATCGTGTTTCAAAGCGGACTATGGACATGTCTGTGGAGAAAGGCTTTAGAATGTACACGCAAGCCGATTACTGCAGATCCATTTGCTTAAACGCGTGGGGAGCTTGCATGATTCCTTTCTTTCTTTTTTTCTTTCTTTCTTTCATAAAATCATCGAAATATGTCCACTCGTCTTCCCCTATCATGACACAGATGATACGTTTCACTTGATAAGGTGGCACAATCTCACATTCACATTTTTCATTATTATTTCAGGGTACCTTAGGGGTGCAAGGACCAAAGGGGGTTGTGGGAGAGCAGGTAAGTGTGCGATAATTTTTCTTCCCATTTTACTGCCTGGCTATGAAAATGCTTTTGTGATCTTTTTATAAAGAGGTTTAAGCTATGACACATAACAACGCCCACTCAATTCTTGCAGCTATTGTAAATTGTTAATGAAGTTGTTTTCCTCCCCAATTGCTACCTGTCCCGACCAGACTGCCAAGAACTGTTTACACTGACAGGTCAAGAAGTGGCAGATTTCATGACTTAATGCATCTGTGCCAGAGGAGAGTCAGTGCTGTGTTAGACTATGTGCCACATGTCAGTGTCTGTTTCTCCAGCTTAGTGCTTCTAGAACCTTCTCACCTCATATGCTTAGTGCTTCATGAACCTTCTTACCCCATGTGTTTAGAGCTTCTAGAACCTTCTTACCCCATATACTTAGTGATTCTAGAACCTTCTCACTCCATATGCTTAGTGCTTCTAGAACCTTCTTACCCCTTATACTTAGTGCTTCTAGAACTTTCTCAACCCATATACTTAGAACCTTCTCAGCCCATATGTTTAGTGCTTTTAGAACCTCATCATCCCATATACTTAGTGCTTCTAGAACCTTCTCACCCCATAAAGTCTGGCTGTGTTTGCCATGTGTACAAAATGACAGATGATTTGGTTCCTTACAAATGTTTGGTGTGTGGACTGTTTCTCAAGGGGAAGAGAGGGCCCGATGGTGACCGAGGCCTCCCGGGACAGAAGGGGGACAGAGTAAGTGTTGCTTCAAGAACCTGCATCCAGCAGCACACGCCTCGTCTACATCCCTAACGCTTCAGCTCTTCTGATGGACACATCGTCTTTGTCCTCTAGAGCGATGTGATAACAAATGTTTCTGATTTTCTCCTCATCTACAACACAGGGTGCTAAAGGGGCCCCGGGGATACAGGGTTCTCAAGGAGAACAGGGGCCCACAGGATTTCCTGGTTTCCCTGGGTTCAAAGGTCAGCCAGGGCTCAGAGGGATCCAGGTACATGAATAGTTCAACATAAAAGTAAGAAAGAAATGCTGTTTTATACGATGACTTTGACTGCACTGCGTCATTATCTCAGTAGCAAATGTACTTATCTAACTAAATCACATGAGCGTGTTACATTACCATTAAATACATTTGCTTCTTTCACTTTTTTTTAGTTTCCATGTTCTCTCTCTCCTTCAGGGGGAAGATGGAGAAACTGGGAGACAGGGCAGAGCAGGAAAGGAGGGGTCAAAGGTCAGAGGAGTACATCTGTACCATTATTGGCATGTTAAATGTCTCCGAGTCTTAATGGCTCCTTGGTCAGTTGTTACATGGAAACGTAAACATGATCGGCCTTCTTGTTCTGTCTCATCCAAGCAAGCAAACACATAATGAATTAAAAACTAAGATTCTAATCTCGACTTGTTTCCTTACAACTATTTACAAAATTCCTGGTGTAAATGTAAAAGTACATTTTAAATGTCTACCATAACTTTACTAAAGGGCAACAAGGGCCCAGATGGTCGTCAGGGGAAACCAGGACCCAGAGGTCCAAAGGTAGGACAGATCTACAACTACAGCTAATCGTGCTTTTGTTGTTGTTTATTTCAACAAAACTGCAACGTTTACATTTTAAATTCAGTTTTAACATTGAACATTTAAGTGATTAACATTATGTAATCAACTTCAGTCTGTGTTTGCTAGATACATACTATGATGCAGCATTCAGAGTGACCACACTGATCTGTCTCCACTTTAGGGGCGTACCGGACAGAGAGGCCATGCTGGTATGCCCGGACCACCGGTAAGAGTCCGCAACAAGCAAAGAGTCAGTTTTGCAGCACCCAAATATTGGGAACAGCTCAATATAGGAAATATAGCTCGACAGGAAATATAGACTGTCCAACTTCTTTCCCCTTTCAGGGAGTACCAGGCCCTCGGGGACCAATGGGAGCTGAAGGAAAGCCTGGTACACAGGTTCCCATTCTATATTCTAATACCATGATCACTGCTCTTGTTTTCATGTACAGTAGATGGTGTGGACAGGGGGGATTGGGTATGTACTGAGCCCCTGAACGCACAGTTACTGCTTTTGTGTTGTAATCATTTGTTTTCATGCTTGTAGCTCATAAAAAAAAAGAACTTTATAGCAAACAAGACAGTATGCAATAGTAACTTATCTTCAAAGTCAAATCATATTAAAGACATTGGCAATGCATAAATATGATCCTGACTGAAAATTAAAAATTTCTGTGAACTTCTATGTAGAAACCATTTCTCTGACACAACCAGCTTTATGTGGTTCGTTTGTGGACGTAACTGTGAATTCATATGATTGAGGATGTAAAGAGGTTGTTAACCATTACCTTCACGTTCTGTAGTGATCCAGCAGTTTTAGCTGTGCTAAGACACAGGGAGTGTGCACTTCTAGTGACGAGACGTGACCCAGGTCACTGCACCCATGCTTTAAATCCAAACTGACCTGCTTGATTTAATGTTTCATAATGTTTGTATTTATGGTAATGTGTAGGATGAAGAGTGCTCATAAATGTGTTGCCATTGTATTCTAATGATTAACAGAAGCAGTAGGGTTTGTGTGTTATTAAAGCACTGCACATGCAGTATGTACTTATGCAGTATGTACTTATGCAGTATGTACTTATGTAGTATATACTTGTGCAGTATGTGTACTTATGATTTTCTCCTGTGTTTCAGGGCCCCCAAGGTGCTATGGGTAACACTGGAGAAAAAGGTCTAATGGTGAATAAAATGCTCTCAGAACTGACCTGCTTTCAAAAGAAACCCATACAAGCATCAACCCTTAAACCATCAGCCAATCCATGAGCCACACATCTGAACAGTGATTCTCTCTGCACTTCCTAAATGCACAAATAGGGTCGATCAGTAATCGTGAAGGCATACCTTATGCTATGCCTTGCATTGTGAAACACATCGTCTTCAGCCGACCAGGTTTCTTAAGACTGACCTACTGATGCAAAGCAAACAAAACCAGCTAGCTGTGTTTTGTAGTGGATGATAAACGATTTTAATAATTTAGTAAAGAGGTTCCACAGATGCTTCTCCAAGAGTTAAAATGTGATGAGGCTTTGAGATGCCTCATTACAACATGAGGTGCAGGAAACGTAATTGTAACTGCGAGCCACTGAAAAATACATACATGTGCATACACACATTTGCATGCGTGCATACATGCAGATGTGCAAAATGTGCACAAACTAACACAAAACCACGCACACGTGTCTTTGTAAACATCTTGCATTTGTTCTTGAATGTCTTCTTCAGTTCTTACATTTGACCTGTTATTGCTTCGCAGGGCGTCCCAGGCATTCCTGGAGAGATTGGTCTCGATGGACCACCAGGACCTCCTGTGAGCCTCATGTTTGTTTAGATGTTTTTGGAGAGGGTGGGGGTTATTTATTTATGTTTAGGAGAATCTAATTAATCAATAATTAGATCTAATTTGTACAAATGATTAAATAAGGCACCCGTGAAAATTGTTTGCAAGCAGTTTACCAGCGATGAACAGGAGGTGCCCAAGATATAATTTCCATTTTGGATAGCACACGTAAAATGAGTTTGAATGCATTTAGCCATGGATAATGAAATACAGAGTAAGTTAGTGCTTAGGAAATGCATGGTCAATTTGGGGTTCATGCTCAGAAAAACAAATAAATACTTCTTGTGGTGTGAGTGCTGAAGAATGATTCATGTTGTCACTGAAAACATTTGGCTTTCTAATACTATGAGCAAGTGGGCAGTGTGAAGGCTGTAATTTCTCTTTTGGGCTGAGGTTCTGAACAGTTTGGGGAATGGTCTTGGGCTGGGAAAGACTCTAGCAAATATGTCACAGTAAAACGAGGTTAAGATGTTGACATGCCATCCATCTATCACAGAGCTGACTGAGAAGTAGTGTTTATTTTCAATAGGTATTTATTATATTTTTTTAATTATAAGGCATTCTTAACCACATACTTATCCAAATGTAACAGTAATCAATCAGTTTTACAACCAGTCTGTTGGCGTAGCTTGTCCATCTGTTACAGGAATGCCCAAAACTGCATATTTATACATACGCAAATATCCATCGCTAATTTAAGGTCAGCAGACATCTGTGTGGTCGCATATTAAACAGGTGCCATAGTTTTATGTTTCAGCGTGTAGTGTTGCATGTGTTAACAAAACTGTGTTAAACACCCTTCATATGGTTTCAAGTGTAAACGTAAATGGGGGTAGAAAGCTCACAGGGCACACATTAGGCACATCTCTTGATTGATGAACTTCTCTGTGTAATGATGAACTCTTGTGGTAGGGGTCACCTGCGCGAGAGGGAGAGAGAGGTATTCCAGGGCCTCCAGGACCACCGGTAACTGATTTAGTGCTAATTTACATATTTTTAGACCTTTCGTGTACTTGTCTTGTGTACATGTTTTTTGATGTGTGTGTGTGTGCGTGTGTGTGTGTGTGTGTGTGTGTGTGTGTGTGTGTGTGTGTGTGTGTGTGTGTGTGTGTGTGTGCACGCTTTGGGTCTCTCAGGGTTTCTCTGGGAAGCCAGGAGCACTGGGCCCTCAGGGCGCTGTTGGCATGTATGTAAGTGATGCTTCTACAGGGTTCTAAGGGACCGGGGGATTCACCAGTCTTGTGCATGTGAGGCCAAGGAATATACACACATTTTAAAATAATGTTCTGCATTGGTCAAGGAAATGTAAATTGTCCTCTGCCTGCCTTGAAGATTTAACAGAGCTGCATCAATCCATGAACAAAAGCCACACACCAGTTTTCTGGTTTTACATGCATGTTAAGGAAACATTCTTTGGAACATCTTGCAATTACCAAAGAGTATGGAGTCAAGGTAATCTACTGTGTGACTGTGTAAGGGTTCAGCCCAGGGCTGCACCATCTGCTAAGCTGCCTTTGGCCATATATAGTGGGAAGCACATGCTGCCTCCAGAGTAATTGGGAAATTAGCCACACCTGTTCTCCTGTCTATTTAAGAGGAGCTCGCAGGTTCCCCGGTGTTTAGTCGTTCCTCAGTGTTCTGACAAGGCTGGTATTTCAGGTAGAGCTCCCAGGGGTCTTCTTTATTTCTCTCTTTCACCCCTTGAGCTTCTCTCTACAGCTTCAAGCTGAACCTTTCGAGTTCCCTCAACCCCTCGAAAGAGTTCACCTATCCTCTGGGGATTTCTCTAGCTTTCCCGTCTCACTTTCTTTAGCCTTCCACCTCCTGGCTTGGGAGGTTTTTGAAGTTTTTGTTCTCCTATTGCATTCTCTCTTCTTGAATGCTCTTCACCGACAGCCTTAGTTGTCTCTGCTAAGCTCCCTGGTGCTGCGTTGGCAACCTCAAGTGCACTGGTTCAAACACTGCCTTGGGCCTCTCGGTTTCCTGATTGGGGAGGCTCCTTAAGTGGTAACCCAGACTCTTTTAGTGGTGCCCCCTGTTGGTGGACGCATGCATTACACTTGTGTCTTTGGTTTTCCAACCTCCGTAGCTGCTGTGCACTTTGCTTCTTATGCAGCAACCCTCAATTCACACTGCTGCTCTGTATACAGGATCTGGGGGTTTGAATCACTGGTGTCCTGTATAGAGGGTCTGTGGTTTGAATCGCTGATGCCCTGTATACAGGGTCTGGGGGTTTGAATCACTGGTGTCCTGTATAGAGGGTTTGAATCATTGGTGCTCTGTATACAGGATCTGGGGGTTTGAATCGGCGGTGTCCTGTATACAGGATCTGGGGGTTTGAATCGCTGGTGTCCTGTATACAGGATTTGGGGGTTTGAATTACTGGTGTCCTGTATAGAAGGTTTGGGGGTTTGAATCATTGGTCTCCTGTATAGAGGGTCTGTGGTTTGAATCGCTGGTGCCTTGTATACACGGTCTGGGGGTTTGAATCACTGGTGTCCTGTATAGAGGGTCTGTAGTTTGAATCACTGGTGTCCTGTATAGAGGGTTTGGGGGTTTGAATCATTGGTGTCCTGTATAGAGGGTTTGAATCATTGGTGCTCCATATAGAGGGTCTGTAGTTTGAATCACTGGTGTCCTGTATAGAGGGTCTGTAGTTTGAATCACTGGTGTCCTGTATAGAGGGTCTGTAGTTTGAATCACTGGTGTCCTGTATAGAGGGTTTGGGGGTTTGAATCATTGGTGTCCTGTATAGAGGGTTTGAATCATTGGTGCTCCCTATACAGGATCTGGGGGTTTAAATCACTGGTGTCCTGTATAGAGGGTCTGTAGTTTGAATCACTAGTGTCCTGTATAGAGGGTTTGTGGTTTGAATCGCTGGTGCCTTGTATTCAGGGTCTGGGGGTTTGAATGCAGCTCGTTTTGACAAATCGCCTGCAAGAGCCTGAGACTCCATGTTTCATGGCACTCATATGTAATTTAAAGTTTATACAGGCTGGTGAGCAAACCAATTCCACAGAGTGGGCCGTAATAATAAAAGGCAGTTTGGTTGGAGAACAGCCTGTGGCTGTGGATAGCCGCTTGTCAATTAAACGAACCTTCTGGGTCTGCTCAAAGAAATGCAATAGGGCACATTTTTATTTACCCTTTAATTTAACCAGGCAAGTCATTAAAACACATTCTTATTTACAATAGCAGCCTGGCAAGCAACAAAAGCCACTTGAGAGGTACATACATAAACACACACACTCAGAAATACCCGACAAAGGAAAGCAACAGAATGGACTACACAAGGCCTAAAGAAATAAAAACATAAAAACATGGCCATAACAGAAGACATCCTGATTTAAGGTCTATAAACAAGAACATTATTAATGGAAAATGTAAAATATATATATTTAAGTAAGGTGTCTGTCCAAAAATAGTCTTAAAATTAAAGTTAACCGGTGTGTAAAGAGCACCATTTGGACCAATGAGTACACAGGGCAGTGATGTGTTGTAAATGGAACATTTCATGCAAGTGAAAGGAAAGAGTTGTTTTGGCATGACCCTGATCCCAGTCACGCAGAGCCACCATACACACACAAATGTTCACATGTTTATCTATGCCTTAGCCCCTGCATGTGATACCTCTGCAAATTAACTTTAATGCTAATATGAATAAACAAATTGTGCAGTCATAGAGATTGACAGTGGCTAATTTATGTTATTATTATTTCACCTGCTCATTAAGGCAAATAGCCTGCTCCTCAACATAGTGAATTGTGTAATTATAGCTCAGTATGTTTAGCGTTTAGACATGGCCAAGTGGTTTAGTTGTTATTGGACCCAATATTTATAATGGTCGGACCCAAGCAGCTTGGGTGCCGTGGTGTGATTGTTGTGCCAGAGACCAGATGCTCGGGTTAGGGTTAGCCTGTCCAATTTACAGTACAGACCATAATAAACAATTGTGGAGCCGCAGTGAACACATGATTACCAAAGCTGGATGACTGAAGACTGGAAAAATGTCTCATTAATCCCAGACACTTTAGTTGTATATTTAATAGGATCAGACTAGTGTGTGAACAACGTGTATCTCTGGATCCATCCTGTCAATGGTCATATAATTGCCTAAGATCTTTGGTCTTGCATTGGGCCCCTTTATCCAAATGGTTCATTTAGCATAATCTGAACACAACTTTGTCTAAGCATCGTTGCTGATCATGGGAAGGCCATGAATGTTTGGCCTCTCAGTCTCTTTACAAGTTAATACACGCAGCAGTATAATTTGCCAAAGTACATTATCTCGAGCTAGCATCATAAACACAACTCCATCTTGCTATGTTGTTCTGCACAGTGGGAGTTCCGTTGTGTCTCATCCTGCCAAATAAATTGGTGACTGAGTGCAGTTTTTAGACCACATTTGCTTACATCAACCTAAACCTCAGGACTAGCTAACTAGCCGACCTTCTTTCTGACTTTCTGAAGGGCTTCCCAGGATCCACAGGCATGCGAGGAAGACAAGGTCACATGGGAGAACAGGTGAATACATGCGGCATACCTGAACCATAACGTTGATGTGTTATAGCATGTGCCCAAACCAACTGTAAGGTTACTAACACGGTTATATTAAATTATTTTCACAGGGGGATCCTGGTATTAAAGGACCCCCTGGGCCTACTGGGAAACCTGGAACTCCAGTAAGTGTGTACCTTTTTGTGTAAGGGTGTATTACACAAACTCAGGATTAATACTTATATTAAGAGATGATTCTCATAATAGAACAGTGTGGAAAATAGACTGTAAGGTGTCATATCTTCTAATACACTATATTGCTAAAAGTATTCACTCATCAATCCGAAATATTGTAATCTGGTGTTCCAATCACTTCCATGGCCACAGGTGTATAACGTTAAGCACCTAGGCATGCAGCTCTCAGGAGCTCAGTGAATTCCAGCGTAGAACTGTGACAGGATGCCACAGTCAACTGTATTATAATAAAATTGAGGTGTTTGGGAAAGACAGCAACTCAGCCATGAAGTGGTAGGACACGTAAACTGACGGAGTGGGGTCAGTGGATGCTGAAGCACATAGTGTGAAGGTCGCCAACTTTCTGCGTCAATCAATACAGACGTCCAAACTTCATGTTAGCTCAAGAACAATGCACAGAGAGCTTCATGGAATGGGTTTCCATGGTCGAGCAGCTGCATCCAAGCCATACATCACTAAGTGCAATGCAAAGTGTCGGATGCAGTGGTGTGAAGCACGCCATCACTGGACTCTGGAGTGACGAATCACGCTTCTCCAACTGGCAATCTGATGGATAAGTTTGGGTTTGGCAGTTGTCAGTAAAACTGTACTTGTCTGACTGCATTGTGCCAAGTGTAAAGTTTAGTGGAGGGGGGATTATGGTGTGGGGTTGTTTTTCAGGAGCTGGGCTTGGCCCCTTAGTTCCAGTGAAAGGAACTCTGAATGCTTCAGCATACCGCTCTGTGCACCACAGCCCCCTAGTAGTCACTAGTATGTGTTTGTGTGTGTGTTCTAATTGCACAGATGGGTAAATGCGGAGGACAAATTTCGATTGGGGTGTAAATTCACAATTGACAAATATGGCACATTTCACATTTCATTTAATTACCAAGACATTTTGGACAATTCCATCCTCCCAACTTTGTGAGAACAGTTTGGAGTTGGCTCTTCCAACATGACTGTGCACCAGTGTACAAGGTCCATAAAGACATGAATGGTCTGGTGTGGATGAACTTGACTGGCCTGCACAGAATCCTGACCTCAACCCGATAGAACACCTTTGGGATGAATTAGTGCAGAGACTGAGAGCCAGGCCTTCTCGTCCAACATCAATATGTAACTTCACAAATACACTTCTGGAAGAATGGTTAAAAATCCCCACAAACACACTCCTAAAACTTGTGGACAGCCTTCCCAGAAGAGTTGAAGCTGTTCTAGCTGCAAATGGTGGACCAGTGTCACCATTAGGGTTGCAACGGTATGAGATTTTCACGGTATGATAACCGTCTCAGAAAATACCGCGGTATCACGGTTATCACGGTATCACAGTTAGTTTGTATATTATTAAAAGATACACCGACCCTTAAAGAAATTACAACAAGTTATTTTTGTTCAATTAACTATTTATTGTAGAAACCTGGAACTATTGTATACAAAATGTGTCCTTTAAAAAAATAAGCCGTACACATGTTTATATAAATACTGCAAAATTAGAGAAACCTAAATCATGGATTTCAGTACAATTATTTAAGTTTAAATTATTTAATATCTGATAAACTGAGCCTGGGTCAGTGTCTGATCAACAACTGTTGTAAACGTCCGTTGTACTGCCAAGTTGGAATATAACTTGGCAGTACAACTATACAACTATAACTATAACAGATACTGCAGGAAGAGAGGATTTATTTCTGACATCATCACAATAGAGATGTCTATTTTAAGGTTTTCACACCGAGTCTGGTTTTAACATATCAAAAACAGGTACGTTAGAATTTGAACGCATGTAAATTAATAGCGTCTTTCACATCCAGTGAAAGCAAGGACCATAAAAAGCTAGGTTTATACTTTCACTAGTGACCGTAGCAAGCGACTCCGCACAGTTCTTTTGTCTTACGTTAACAAATACGAGCCTCTTTTAATTCCAGGACGAAACATGAGAGAACGTGAAGACGTTAAGATTGGGCGTTTTGGAAATAAACAACCATTAAATAATGTGATGAAAAAGCGAATTATTTCGAGTATATGTATAAATATTTAACTTAATTAAGTTTAAGGTGCTGGGAAATATTGAAACGGACCTTTAAAGTGACGTACAAGTGTTTTAATTCCACCTTTTAAACGTGTATGAATCCTGCAAACATGACTTTGTTCATTAGTTACAAAATTCGAGAGGTGCACGATCTCGCGAATCGACAGCGCGCGAGACCCTCGCGCACGGGCGGAGCCACCGCGATTACGTCATTTTCGCCACTGATTTTAGTTTAGCTTTTTTTTTTGTTAAAAAATGTGTTAAGTCTGATGCACTTTCTGCCATTCTCACTGCTGTGTGCTGAGTAGCTGAACCGGAGCGGAGTTGCGCATGCGCGGGTCAGTTTCTCCGCTGGCTTGCTTTTTACCGGTAATAAGCAAACGCACACGGTATGATAACCGTGCATTTTAATACCGTGGTATACCGTGAAACCGGTTACCGCTGCAACCCTAGTCACCATTTGCACCATTCACAGTGTATTGAATCCTATGGATTAGGAATGGGATGTCACTTAAGCTCATATGTGAGTCAAGGAAGGTGAGTGAATACATTTGGCCTGTAGTGTATGTAGACAAAATCTATGTATGAACATGTATGAACCATTTTATTTCTGTGGTAAGGGTCACCCAGGTCCAGTTGGTGAAAGAGGCCCTCCAGGACTCCAGGTAAGATTACTTGGTATTCCTGTAGCCTGTACTCCTACCTTTTAGAACAGGTAGAGCCAGGTGGTAGTGACACCATGGTTATGGAGTGAGATTCATTAGTGGTGCAGTCAGGAACCAAGGAAGATGATGCAAGAAACAAAACAAGAATACAGAAAAAATGTAGTCAACCAAAACACAAGAACTAAACCAGAGAAGGACACTAAACAGACTGAATGGAGATGGCAAACACTGAACAGGCTAATAAGGAAACAGGAAAACAGTAGACAGTAGACAGACACAGTAGACATTAGTACTGTGTAGAGTACACAGTAGACAAACACAGTAGACATTGAACAAGCAGCGTAATGAACACAGACTGAGGCTTTGCACAGTGATCATCAAAATACGGTCAAGGCTACAAACAAGGGACAGGTGAAACTAATCCAAAGAGAAAACCAGAACAGGAACTGGAACGGTACTTGTCAAAGGCATGAGACCAGTTACAAGGGAAATTACAATGCTAGCCGAACAGAAATATAACAATTCCCAGAGGAGAGGTGTACTGTGAAACTGATAAATATATAAGTCACTGGGTAAGAGCATCTCCAAAAGTACTATAAATGTAAAATATAAACGTAATGTTTAATAAACTTAAAATCTGTGACATGATTTCCCATTATTGTAGACTAGGGAATCTCTTGTCATTCTCTTCAAGTCCTATGTGCATATCTTACCTCCTCAGGGCAGACAAGGAGATCCTGGACCTCAAGGAATGGATGGAGTACCTGTAAGCACTGATAACACTGTACATTAGCTGCTGTTTTTCATTTTGCATTTCTCTGCTGAGAAATGTCACTCTTTCTCTCGTAGGGTCATCCAGGGCTTCAGGGAGTGAGTGGGCCAACGGGGAGGCCAGGACCTCATGGCAGTAAAGGAGGACCAGGAGACCCAGGTCTAAACGGGCCTCCAGGTATTCCAGTAAGTTCAAAAAAATTTAAAGAAACAATAGAGAACATTCCCACCATGTTTGAATTAGGATTAAGGACACTAAAGTCCCCTTCAGTTCTAATATTCGGCCACAGCTGTTCTTACAATGTGTAGGTAAAAGCATCCATCATTTCCCCTCAGGGCCCTCAGGGTTTGAACGGATTGCAAGGACCCGTTGGGGACAGAGGAGAGAAGGTCAGAGAGCTAAGAGAGCTGCGTATTGTGAGGAGTGTTCTGCTTGAAATACCTTCATAAAACTGTATTTTATCTCGCAGGGAATGCTGGGTCCTCCTGGCGATTTTGGCCCTGCTGGATTGGAAGGTCTACAGGTCAGATCCTTTCTAGAAAATTTAGAGCAACCATTTGGGTGGCTGTCGTGGTTTCTTGGAAAATCTCTGATGTTCTAACCATCCACAGATCCAGTGAGAAAATAGAGCAGTAGGCCAAGTGCTTACTGAAGCGTATATAATGTGGGGAATGTCTCATTTCAAGAATATATCACATCTCTGTGTTCTCTGGATACATTCCTCAGGGTCAACCTGGTATAGTGGGACCACAAGGGCCATCAGGGAGGAAAGGAGATCAGGTCAGGTCATGGATATTACCTTGCAAAATGTCTTGTGAAATTATCACATTTGAAGCTATAATCATGACCATGTAGCAGAAGTCCAGACAGTGACAATTGCTTGTGTGTGTCAATGAATGATTTATAGGGAGAAAGAGGATCATGTGGTAACCTTGGCCCTCAAGGCCTGAAAGGAGAAGTCGGTTCACAAGGTGCAAAAGGACTGCAGGGGCCACCGGGGCCAATGGGCAAAGAGGTGGGGCAGTTCATCACTTAACAACTACTGATTTCTCATAGACTCTTGTAAACTCCACCTGATTTGGTAAATACAACAACTATACACCTTTCTCTATCAAGGGAGCTGTTGGTCAGTCTGGAGTTGCTGGTGACCCTGGACCTAAAGGAGAAAAAGTGAACCATTTAAGCCCATTTTAAGACAAAGCACATGGTTTTTACAAACAGTATCATGCATCATACTCCATAAACATCAATGTAATTTAATTGAATTTTCAAATACTGGTGGTGTTGGTGTTGTTCTCAGGGTGACGCAGGGTTTCTGGGATTCTCTGGTCTGGAAGGGCCCTGGGGTGCCTCGGGGGATAAAGGAGAACGTGGAGGTAGAGGAGACAAGGGCAACATTGGACATCTGGTGAGACCAAAACGGTTCCAAACCTTTTACTCAGCAGTGTTGAAGAAGCAGTGGTATTGTAAGTTCTGAGTGCAATACTTTTATCCACCTGGTCCTCAGGGTGAACCAGGGTTAATGGGTGGTGTGGGACCCACTGGGTTAAAAGGACTGCAAGTGAGTAGAACCTCTGAATTCTGCACTGACACTAATTAGCAGTTAGCTTTTAAAGCTCCCAATAAGTATGATTTATCAGTCACTTCAAGTGATTGATGATTACATCTGACCCTCTTTCGTTTTGCCAAGGCTGGGACAGGACCACCAGGGATAGTCGGGTCCAACGGGCCTCCAGGGGACAAGGTATCAAATTTGGTTGACACTTATGGAGCTTTATGCCCTGTTTTATTCTTTTATTGTATATGTACTCACTTCCCTTCACAAAGGGGGAGATTGGGCCTTCCGGCATGCCTGGCATCACAGGAAATATTGGACTTCAGGTACTAAAACTGTAATAGATAGTAGGAATATAGGTGTATAGAGATAAAAGAAAAATGCATGCATGATCTTCTTTGTTAATCTAAACACATAGCTAAACACATTTTTATTCAAGCCTTTAGGAAAGATTTCCCAATAATGAATTCTGCATCTGATCGTGATGAATATATATAATGATATCTGTGTTTACACCAGGGTGCAAAAGGCATAAGAGGAGTGAGAGGAGACACAGGGGCTCCAGGACCACAAGTCAGCATCTCTTCCTCTGTCACTATTTATAAAATGTTTCAGTCTTTCTGGAGCAAGACCTTTTTAAATACGCTTATTACTTCATTGTCTTGGACACAGGGCAGTGTAGGGTCTGTAGGCCCTAACGGTGATGCAGGCCCTAAAGGTTTTTCAGGGCCCATTGGAGAGAGTGGAGATCCAGGAAACAAAGGAGAAGCAGGAGAAGAGGTTAGAGATCCCCATCAGGCACCGTAACAGCTATTGACTATAAAATCCCAACTCTTTAAATGTCTTGAGCAGTGTTAATAATTATATCTACCCATGTAGGGGCCCGAGGGCCTACCAGGCATTCAAGGACCCCCCGCACTCCCTGGTCTAGAGGTACCGCTCATTAGGTGTTTCGTTTATGTCTCTTCCGTCTCTGGGGGATGTGCTTTAAATGTTTAATAGGTTGCACGGAATCCCTTAAGGTTTATTTATTTTGCTTAATGTATTTGTGGATTTATTGGTCACAGTAATGTAGTAGCCTTTTTTTTGTTCATGATTTATCTTCTTCCTACACTTGTCTCCACAGGGGCCCCCAGGAGAAACTGGAGCTCAGGGTCCACCAGGCCAACCAGGATCACCGGTCAGTGCACAAATGCTTATTAATAAATAAAAAAAAAAAGGGGGGGGGGGGGGGGTTCAAACTTTCATGATGACACACGATGACAATCTGAATGAATAATATCATAGACCCAGGCCTAAAATGTATTGCAATTAAATGTTTCCTTTCAAAAGAGCTAGAACTCAACAACTCTTTTCTTAATGCATGTTCTTCTGCGTAAGCTACATCTCACCCCTTGTCTGATTGTTCCAGGGGCGCATGGGTAGGCCGGGGGCAGAGGGAAGACAAGGCACAAAGGGAGAGAAGGTGAGGTCAGAGACCCACAACATAACCCACAAAATAAAAGGGTCCTTGAATTTCTGGAATATCATGGAATTTAAAAATTTTTTACTCCAGATATAGGACAAGTTATGGAATATCAGGGAATTTTGTTTATAGCATTTACATTTTTGTTGCTATTTATCAAAATATATTTTCCTGTACTATGTGTGTATTACAGGATAGAATCAGGCACATGCTTGCAAATAAAATTCAGTGATAAATCTTGACTTGTACGTGGGTAGTCCAAGCTCAGCAAAATACAGGCAGAGGTCAAAACCAAGAAAGAAATATCAAAGAGTCAGAGGAACAACCAGAGAATGAACAAAGTCCAAAAACAGGTGAAAACCAGAGAACCACAGGAGCACAGGCAAAGGTACAGAAGGGCAAATCCAAGAACAGCAGGATGAAAATAACCAGAATGGACACAAGGAAAAACTTTCAGTATGCTTTGGAAAACCTTGGCAGTACTTCACTAGGAAATCACGTGAGAAATGGATATAAAAACACCATGAGAAAATGAAAACAAAAAGTCCAGGGATGAGGATCTGCGAAGCAGTAGCTGATTGGTGGAAACAGGTGGTGTGTTTTCCACCTGTCGGACCAGCAGTGGCGGACAAAGTACACAAAGCACGTACTCCAGTACAAGTAGAAGTCCTCCCTTTAATCCTCTACTTGAGTAAAAGTACAAAAGTACTGGCCTTCAAATGTACTTAAGTACTGAAAGTAAAACTAAAGGCCCTAATATTTAGCACCATGCTCTGCATGTTAACCCTGTCAAAGTATAATTTGTTTTTTAATGTAAAGTACTATGTTCGAATATTTATTACTTCACAATATCGATGCATTTAGCTAGACGCTCCTAACACTATGAACTATGGTAAAACAAATAACTAAATAGCTAGCTAACTTAGCTAGTTTCATGCCAATAGCTTTGCTAAGGCAGTTTTCTCTTGTGTACTTGCAATAGCCTACTTGGCTAGCTAGCTAACCGTGTATACAACGCTTATATCAGACTTATTTTAACATATACAAAGAAACCTTTTGCTGCAAGATATTGTTAAATTTCTCATTAAGGTAAATGACCAGTAGGTCTATGAAAATATCTCACCTCTGCGTGTTTCCTTAGATTGGATGATGCAACAACGGTGGTAGGGACGCACACACCGTGTTAGAGAGAGCGAGAGAGAGGTGGAACCAAGTGCCACAATAAATAACAGAACTAAAAGGAGCGCCTGAATAAACACGGACTGCTCAACGCGTAAAAGAAATAAGGCAAAAACAAGGACGTCAGGGGAAGGAGCTGACTAATAGCAAAAAGGCTATTCAAACAAAAAACCCTTCCCATACGAACAGCAACGGGATAGGAAGGTAAACAGGTTGAGGAAAACTTGAGGGAGGTCAGTAAGGGAAGCAGGAGAGGACTTGAAAAAAGACAGAGAAGAGAGATAGGTGGCGAGACACCTAAAGAGGCAAACGCTGCAAAACAGAGTAAGAGAGAGGCTGAGAGCGTAACGGCATAACCACAACGAATCAGCAATGACCTGTCTCCACTGGCTTCCTTAAGAAGCCATGGCAACAGGTGAGACAGATCATTGCTGATTGCGTTGCCGGAGTCTAGGACTGGCTCGGGTGCCCCTTGTGGATGTAGACGGCACGGCATCCGAGCCAGCCCTGACAGATGAGGAATTCTTATAAGAACACATCTTATGGGACTGAGGCAGCCAGAGAAGGCACTTGAAAATGAGGCAGTAGATTTTCTTTTTGACTACTTCAAAAACGAATTTCACTCGTTTTGTGGCGAGTTACAGTTTCGTCCATTTTTATGTAGTGATTTGTTCTCTCTAACCGTCACGCTGTTCACGTTGAACCGAACCCTGATTGGTGCGCGTGCTTCCCGCTTCTTTTGTCTTAATGTTACTTTTTAATGAACACAAACGCCTGAAGAAAAAAAAGTAATGTAGTGGAGTATAAAGTAAAATATTTGACTTTGAAATGTAGTGGAGTTAAAGTAAAAAGTAGAAAAATGAAATACTTGAGTAAAGAACAAAAAAGTACTTAAGGGCAGTGACATATTACATTTACTTTGTTACTGTCCACCACTGTGGACCAGGGGATTATGGAAATTGGTGTCCAGAACTGCAAACCAGTCAGTGTTACAAAGTGGTTGTTATTATTACTTGATTTATCCATGACTTTTTAACAAAGTGTTTTCTATTAATTATAGGTAATGGATTTTTTTTAGTAAGTGAAAGCCAGGAAAAAGTGAGGGAATTTGATATTTGAATTGAGCAGGAACCTTGCAAACACCTCGGTCTACACCTTTGTTCTTGGTCCTCTCCTACAACATAGAACCATATTTAAAATTTGGGTGGATTCAAGTATTATAAAGGACAGCTTTGTTTTGCTAACCAAATTTCTTCTATGTGCATTAGGGAAATGATGGCATTAATGCTCCACCAGGAAATATGGGTTTCATCGGTAGGAGGGTGAGTTTACTATAATTGTATGCTTAAAATGATTAACTGTGACGTGCGGGCAGGGCGAAGGACGAGACACGGCAATCCTTGCTTTCGTGGCAAACATCACTTTTAATAACAAATTACGGTTGCGCAATAGCGCACGAGCAACACAGAATAATCACACAACGTGCAGACTTGGACAACGAGCACAGGACACTGCGCGAGCGCACATTATATAGACAGACCACATTAGCCCCACGTGATTACAAGACGATTCACAGGTGAGACATATTATCACTCGACATAACCCTCACCACGAAGTCCCACTGACGCAGACAAAGCACGTGGACTACGTATACACACGCCCAAAGGGGAGGGGCCGGGGTCCTCAACGTGACCTATTTGTGTTGAAAAATATGAAAAAAAGCTATAAATAAGGGTAATTGGCGATTTGTAATAAGGGTAATAATTGGCAATTTTGACTATTCTTATGACATTATATTGACCCATATAAAAATGAGTAAAAATTTTTTCATAAATATTTTTTCTTTAAGGGAAAAAGAGGCAAAGCTGGTTTAAGAGGCTCACGAGGACTAAGAGGAGAAAAGGTGCATGCACACATGCCAAGTCAGCCCAGGTGTAACAAGGTGTAGCCTTAAGACACACAGAACTGCAATATTAGACAGACCTGTTTTGTCCTTATAGATGTCGGCTGTTGGAGTGATGGATGTTTAACCAGAATTTGTTCTTGGCAATAGGGAGAAAAGGGGGAGATAGGAGAGCCAGGACTCCAAGGATGGGAGGGGCCTATGGTAAGTCTTCCCCACCATCCCACATCTCAGAATAGTGCATATAACTTTGTACGTCGCTTTGGATAAGAGCATCTTGTAAATGCCCTAAATGTAAATGTAAAATAGTGTTGGTGTGCGTTCGATGTGCCAAATTATGTACTGAGGCTACTGGTAATGATTTGTGCATTCATACACAATGTCTGGAGCTCGGAGGTTAAATAAATGTGAGACAAGACATATTTGTGGTCAGAGAAAGATTTTTGCAATGAAGGCACTTGACATATCCTGTAAGATTTCTTCAAGCATTCGTTATGGGAAAGATGTCACAGATGTGTTCAAAGAGCAGTAAATTCTTTTCTTATTCAGTTCTTCAGATCTTAGGACACATTTTTAGCTCTGCAACAAGAGTAGTGCATTTATGGGGTTGCATAAGCAGATGTCATTTTCTTCATCAGAGAAGTCATCGGTTTTTAAAGGCTTGATGAAGACCTGTCACAGTTACACTTTGTTGTTTAGTAAAGTTTGTTAATTTAAGGTGTTTCTATAACTTATATAGAAACTATAACAGCATGGCAATCATCTCATTGCCTGGAGAGGTGCAATGGTTTAGCGTTCTTGGTCAATGGCTGGTATGACAAGGTGAAGTCAAACTTGGTCCAATGTATATAGGACAAGTTCTTATGGACAAACCAGATAAAGAATGTATGTTTGGCCTCCTACAACCTTCACTCCTTGAAGGCCATTTTAATAGCCAGAAGCTCCTTGTCTACCATTGTGTCTCTCAGCAGGAGAGAATAGGTATAGGAATAGTGCACGTAGGGGGGGGAGCTTGTGATTGGGACCAGTTCACTGAGAGAGCATCGCCCCTGTACCTCAGAGGCATCAGTCCCCACAATGAACAGGAGTTCGGGATCCAGAAGGCTGAGAACTGGTGCAGCCCAAGTCTGGTTTCTGTGGTTGCTCCTTTGAATCTTTTGGAAGCGCCTGAGCAGTTTACCACCACTCCAGACACCTCTTCCTAGGGTCAGGCCTGTTCCCGATTCTCCCCACAGTACACAAACCAGCTCTCTGGCATTTCAGCTCATGCTGCTCTAGGATTAAAATGGATGTGGCCTCCGGTCAAGGGCCTCCGGTCAAGGGCCTCTGGTCAGAGGGCTTTGCGAAGCTATTACATATGAGGCCACCTGAGGAAGATCGGGCTAACAAACCCTGATGAGCTCTGACTGGCTTCCCTCTTGTGACCGCTTACTGGCACGGCAAGCCTCCCATTAGAATTTCTCGCTTTTAAAACGTGCCGTTCAGTAATGTCAGCATAGATGTCAGTATATCAGAATGAAATAAGAATTTGGAAGAATGTCCTCCATGTGTCCATTCCTCCTGGTATTATGTGTACATAATGGAAGAAATTGCTTTTGGAACAGCTGAAGGCAATACAGAAACAAAAAGAGAATTTGTTCCTCTTTCTGCCAGGGTATTCTAGGACCACAAGGAGAGCCAGGTGATCAGGGTGTAAAAGGAGAGGAGGTACAGTATGACACACTCTAATGCTAACTTGACCTCATACGTTTGGTTGTGTAATGCATGTCCCTATATCCTTTCTTCAGGGAGAGAAAGGAGACGAAGGGCCAATCGGACCTGCAGGGAAAAATGGCTATAAGGTGCACTCTACTGTTCCTTTCTACTGTTCTACACATTTCTTAGAGGTGGAGAACTCTACATCTGTTTGTTTGTGATTCAGGGCATTCAGGGACCTGTGGGACCACCTGGCCCACCAGGACCAAAGGGGGATCAGGTAAATGATAAAACACAGTAATCGCTATATATTACTGATTCGAGTTATGTCAGTGTTAAATATGTTAAGCACATAGGTTCTTTTTCTAGGGTAATATTGGACCAGCTGGACCAAGAGGAACACCAGGAGTCCCTGGATTACCTGTGAGGATTCACTTTTATAAACTTTAGTATTACCATAAACAAATTGCCAAACAGCAATCGCAAGAGAAGCTCTTCATTCATTCATCCTTGTTTTTCCTCCAAGCACAAAGCCCATTTCATTGCCAAATGGGCACAGGGAGCAGTCATTGCCATTTATGTTATTAGTCTTTCTTACTGCTTTGAAGTGTTTCTCCTTTTGCCACTGAAACCAACTTCAGGCATAACCCCGCTTTTGCATTTCTAAATCAATCAAATTATTTCCAGTAGCAACTTTCTGGTTTGGGCTTTCTCGGTAGCACAGTGCTCTGAGACTCCACAACACCCCGGTGACTTCCCCTATATTTCGGTGCGTGTGAGGGAGGAAATGAAAGGGACACATGTTGACACCGACATGGTGAACGAATAACACTGCAGTGTGTGGATTGCTTTATATTCGCACAGAACTGAGATCAAATACAAAGGCAGATCTTTTCAATATGCAGCAATATATTAAGACTGCATATTTGTGAGACTGAGATCTGTCGTATATACCTGACAGTTAATGCATCCTGCTGGGTGTGTCCTGCAGAGTAAAGACTGTCCAGTGACTAAACTGCAAACAAGGTGTATAGAGTACTTAATCATTGGTCCATTTATTTGAAAATTGTGTATTTTGGCGCACTGAAAATGTACTTCATTTACAGATGTGGGATAATTGTGCTGATTTATCCTTGAAAATGTGGCTTAAAAGCACAGATAATGTATCCTTAATGAAGCAAACAAGGGAAGTGAAAGCATTTACCATTACCATGCAGAGCCTTGCAGTGTTTGAAAATGAGTTTGAAATGCATTAATACAGATATATCTCCCCTTCTTCACAGGGCTTGTTTGGAGAAAAGGTAGAACGCTCAAACATTAATAGATTCTAAAATGAGGAGTTAAGTGGAATAAAGTTTTTATTTTCAGGCAACCAAGGCCACCCAGTGAAGACATATAATTAATTAGAATAATGTATTTGAAAAAACACGTAACCTTTCATTTCAGATTCTGTTTTCATCTGTGGATTTTTAGGGTCTTAAAGGTTTCCAAGGAGCATCTGGCGCAGCTGGGATGAGAGGACTTCCAGTAAGTGGCCAACTTCACTTTACGATTATATCAGCTTATGCTAACAGTCACCTGACGATCTGCACCACCATGATAACACCAAATACAAATGCCACAGGTGATCAAAGTGAATATCATCATTAAAGTGGAGGATGATGCATGATTTGACCATTTAATACAATTTTCACCAAAAGCCTAGTGTTCCGTTCTTATTTGCACATGGGTGAAGGCACAGATGGAAATTCTGAAGTGAGGGGGACCAAGCTGTACAATATATACGTTTATGCTTGTAGATGCTAGATTTCGGATGGGGTCAATATAAATCTGGAGGGGACATGTCCCCCCCGTCCCCAGTGCCATCTGCGCCCCTGGGTGAAGTCCTAACAACTAACAAACAAAAAAACATGAGCCCCCAGTTTATGTTTGAATCATTTGTACCTATGGGAGAAGTCTGAGTCTAAAAGTAGTTCACGTCATCACAAATCACATTATTAAAAGCTAAAACAACATTGAAAAATAATAATAAACAAATAAGTCAGCATAGGCTATGGTCTGGGTTTCCATTTCTTCTTCCCTAAAAATAAACAAAACAACCAACCATACAAATCGAATATTGGATGTGTTGTGGCCAAAAAGGAGATTATAGCAGCCACAGCCAGATCCTCACACACCACTCACCAGAGACCAAAATTAAGTTGCAGTACATTCAAAAGTTAATATGAAGTGTATTTAAGAGACATCTCCTGTACAGCATGTGTGGAGAGAGGCATCTACATTACAGAAAAGGAGTCAGTCACAAAGCTCAAGTACAAACTCAAGACTCCATTGAAAAACCAGTGAAGGAATCACCGCAGGCAAAATATTACATACTGGAACATATCACTCATATGGGTTTTTTTTTAAAGAGATTACTTTTTTTCTCAGTATAATTAGATTTTTGTATCATAACTTGTGCATGGATGAGTGTATGCATGTATATATGTATGTATGTATTTATTTATACATATATGTATGTGTTCATTTATTTATGTATTTATTTTAGGGACCACCTGGACATCCTGGACCTCCCGGCCTCTCTGTGAATCTTACTCTGTCCCAAATTAAAGCAAGTGACTTATTGCCTATTTCTGCAACAAATTGTGAACAAATTGTTGTTTTGTCAGACGGTTTGACAGCTTTGCTCTAGTCTGTTCACAGCAGAACAGGTGTGCTGCACAGGTGTCCTGCACAGGTGTGCTGCTTGTACCAAACCTTCATCCTGACGAAACGCCTCACTCTCTCCCTACTCTCTGCTGCTTGTCAACAGGACTTCATGTACGTTTCGGACAAGCCCAACTATTCGATGATCCAGGTATTACTGGACTCCCTGTACCGTGATGTGAGGCTGCTGCTGGACCCCCCTGATGGCACCAAGGACCATCCTGCCTCCAGCTGCCTGGAACTGTGGCTGTGCCACCCCAACTACTCCAGCGGTCAGAACACCATCCTCCACCTCACCATGGGGCTGCTTCTCCAGGCCTAGCAGGTCTTCTCCAGGCCTAGCAGGTCTTCTACAGGCCTGCCTAATCTAGGCCAGTCCCCACTAAAAGTTCAAAAAGCCATGTTATTTGAAATATATTTATTTACACACACTCACAATGGCAGACATACTCTTTTCATTCTTTGAAATAACATGTTTTTACCAATAACAATCTTTATTGCAGGGTTCTATTATATAGACCCAAATCAAGGCAGTCCTGCCGATGCACTCTTGGCTTATTGTAACTTCTCAGAGCCCAGGGCCAAAACTTGTCTTCACCCAAGGACTGCACAGGTGACTTCTTCAGATGTGCTCAGGCAAATGTGATCTAAGAGTGCACCTTGTCATTGATCTTCTGGGGAAATCAAAAGACCTCTAAAGCATTATTATCTTTCCCCCCCAGCTACCTATGAGAGCATGGCTGAGAGATTCTGGGACAAACCCTGCTTTCTACTCGCTCAGTTCACTCGAGAGTGGTTCTCAGGTAGGAACTTTTTTTTTATAATCAATGCAACACTGATCAATACAAAGCTGATTGGATTATCCCGATATATTTTTCCATTTAAAAATGTAATTAACTTAATCATTAAAATTGCACACAGTCCTTTTGTTGTCTGTTAAAAGTCCTGTGCTCCTTGTGGACAGTTTGAATACACTGGACTCACGGTGGTCCAGGTGCGTTTCCTGAGACTCCAAAGCAGCCTGGCGGAGCAGAAGGTGACCTACTCTTGTTATCCTGGACACAGACTGGGTGAGGCGCAGCGGCCGGTCAGGTTCCTCACCAACTCAAGGAGGCAAAGCTACATGGGGACCCTGCAAGACTGTGTGGTATGGGCCTCTTAATGAGTACAGTGGTCCTAGTGATCCTGTGAACAGGTCAGGTCAGATTTGTTTTATTCTGATCGTAATCTCTATGTGTGTGTGGTGTGTGTGTGTGTGTGTGTGTGTGTGTGTGTGTGTGTGTGTGTGTGTGTGTGTGTGTGTGTGTGTGTGTGTGTGTAGCCTGCCAAAGAAGTAGATCCTGGGCCACGAGAATCCGTGTTCCAGTTTGAGGACAAAGACCTGCTCCCTCTCAGAGATGTGGCAGTGTTCACCAATGGCAATGTTTCCCATGTGTTTGGGTTTAGCTTGGGCCCTGTGTGCTTCAGTTAGAGTTGGGGTGAAGTAAAGCTTTGAGAGGTGCAACCTTCCAGACACACACATCCCAGCAGCAGATGGATCCGGAGGAAGACTGGATCATATGAGGGTGGACGGGAGACCTGGAGTCGGTGTCTGTGCAAGCCTCTCCCCACCTTACTGACCCCCTAACGGGGCTTTCTTAGCTGGTGCTCCTGAACCGTGACTTGTGTTTACAAAGACCTTTGCATTTGGCAATTGTAATTGTAATTTATATTTTTGTTTATTTGTTTGTTTGTTTTTTAATTTCAGGTTTCATCGGCTGGTTGTGTGTACTCTGATGAGGATTTTATTACTGTGGGAAATCCCCTCCTTAGCTAACTCCAAAGACAGGGTCTCCCTGTAGCCACAGTGTGGCCGCACAGTCCAGCTGAAGTCAGCTGTGTATCTAGAGCTGAAAGAAACGCGCCATGTCCAGCCTCTGCTGACATCACCTTTTCAATTTTACATTTATGGTGCATACAGGTTTCCTGTTTGAGTGTTTTCTTATAATATTTTAATAAATATTACTGAAGTGTTTTGATGGGAACATTAGCAGCTTTGGACAAATAATTTGGATTTATATAAAAACAATTCCCCAGTGCTTTGAATGTTCAGCATTCTGTGGGTTTTTTAAATGTATATGAATCCCAATTCACATTATATCTAACATTTTAATCTGCTTATGTTTAACATATGTGTTAAGACACAGGTGTCTTTTGAAATTTAAATGGCTGCAGCTTTTCAAAGAGTGTGAGCAGTAGAAAAACAGTGACCACTTCTGAGGTTATACTGGTGACCCCCTCTGAGGTTAAACTGGTGACCCCCTCTGAGGTTATACTGGTGACCCCCTCTGAGGTTATACTGGTGACCCCCTCTGAGGTTAAACTGGTGACCCCCTCTGAGGTTATACTGGTGACCCCCTCTGAGGTTATACTGGTGACCCCCTCTGAGGTTATACTGGTGCATCTCTACAGTGCACTCAACATATCTGAAAAATAAAAGGTCAAATGTCTATCTGAAAAATAAAAGGTTTTATTTTTCAGTTTTGAAGGTCTCTCAGGTTTAAAATATAACCCAGAGTAAAAACAACTACTGCCATTTTTGGTTCTGTCAAAAGTTACATGCCACCGAATGTTTGCAAAGTGAATATGTGACGGACCATTTTGCTTGCAACTTAGCATGCTGTACACAGACACAGGTCAAGAAATTATCTTGATGCTTTTGTCACTTGTTGATTTTTCTAAATCAACTAAAAATATTTACTGAAATCTACTATCAGTGGCACTTCAGATACCAAACCATTACTGTAAAAAAAATACTTTTAAAAATGTTTTCAGAATTGTGCAGACGACTGCTTAAAAAGTTGTCATAACCAGTGTAAAATGTAAAAACCTTTCGGCACTTTTGAAAAAAAAAAAAAACTGTGCTAGGCCCTGTTTCCCAAAAGTGTTGTACTAATAAGATTATCTTAAATAACCAAGTGTGTGTTCAGTATAAGACTCACTCCAGCCTTTAACAATGATATTTGTGATATGATGCTTTTGGGAAACCCAGTCCTACTTTCATTAACTTTAATTTCACAGCAGTGATGTGTAGGTCTCAGGGAACACTTATAATAAAACACAGCTATCAAAAATGTCATTTGGTACCAGTGAAATCCAGCTCACCTCATTTTTCCATATAAAACTAAAAGTTTGGTTTCATGTCACAAATTGTGGGATCACTCATTGAGGATCTCATTAGTGCCTTCATCTAAGAAGACCTACAGGAAGATTTTATCACACAGTATAATCACAATACATTCCAATTATAGTTAAACTGGACTCGTCATAGCCAAGTTGAACAAATTATATGTCATAATAAATAGTTTTAACTTATATGGCTGAATTAAATAAAGTTGCCTTGGCGTGCTTAATAAACAGATTTTTTTTATCCATTTATTTTGTTGTTATATATGCTGTTTATATATGCTGTTGTTTTTATGTAATGTGTAGTGACATTTTAAATCATATGCTGGTCATCTGTTCAAAGTACAGGTTCTAGAAAGAACTAATTGCATATATTATTTTATATTTGTTTATGTTCTGATGTTTTGTATCATTGAATCACAGATGTTGATTATAAAAATGCTTCTAAAATGGCCATGCCTGTATTGACTATTTCTATATTTCAGTGACTCTACAATTGCGTGTTACTGAAGCAAGCATGTTTCTAACAGGGTTATAATTTCACAGTTGCATTAAATAAGCACCCAGTATACACCATAGATTTACTTAGCGGTAAAAGACTGCACGAGCAGCATATATGCATATATATACACACACAGAAAGCTCTTAGTGCACCTCAGGCATAAACGATGTGGGCAAAACAGGCCTGCATCTTTATTGTGCGACATATCAGAAGCGTTCTTTGAGGATTTTGGACACAGACTTATTGAAAGCAAGAGTCTCTTAAAATTACAATGAAATGTCTATTTTTATATTCCAGAAGGCCTGTATTGTGTTTTATTTAAGACTTTTTGGTTTATATTCTCATATGACAACGCCTTCAAATATGTTGTACTCTCATAGTATTAAATGTCAAATAAATAAATATTAACAAAAATATTAAAACATTAAATACTGTACAATGTATTAGGAACCGTTCTAAACTCTTATCTGCATGGCTAAGAAGAGGTTAATGCCACGGGCTGGTGACGTTGCGCGTGTGTGGTCACGTGATCCGGAAGCTGGCACGTAAACATTGTCCCCCGCAGCTCGTTCATAGATTCCTCTAAATATCACACCGGAGAGCCGATCGACGTGTCTAAAGCGCAAAAATACCCCTCAATGTGAACCGCTCACTTCGCTAACGAACTGACAAGCGATATAACCCAGATGTGTATTAGCTTGGTCACGTTATATCAGCATGGACTTGCTGTAGCGTTGGCCGTTGGCCTGGTAGGAGACAGCAGGTGTGACGAGGCGCTCACAGACAGGTAAGATCCAGCACGCTCACTACAACCTGGAACTCGGTGTCTTAATGTGGCCAACTGACCATTTGGACAGAGGCTTTTATGGTATTTAATGCTGTTAAAATATCTCCCTCTTCCTCTCTCGAGTTTACACACTCACACACTTCTGTCCATGTGTGAGCACAGTGGTTTGGCCAGCTGTCTTTTTTTAGTGGGGGGCACTTTTGACACCAAGTGAATGCATGTGGCACACAGTACCAAATGGACATAGAGGCTCTGTTATGATGGTTATATCCTAGTACCAAATTGACATAAAGGCTCCGTTATGATGGTTCTATCCTAGTACCAAATGGACATAAAGGCTCTGTTATGATGGTTCTGTCCTAGTACCAAATGGACATAAAGGCTCCGTTATGATGGTTCTGTCCTAGTACCAAATGGACATAAAGGCTCTGTTATGATGGTTCTATCCTAGTACCAAATGGACATAGAGGCTCTGTTATGATGGTTCTATCCTAGTACCAAATGGACATAGAGGCTCTGTTATGATGGTTCTGTCCTAGTACCAAATCGACATAGAGGCTCTGTTATGATGGTTCTGTCCTAGTACCAAATGGACATAAAGGCTCTGTTATGATGGTTCTATCCTAGTACCAAATGGACATAGAGGCTCTGTTATGATGGTTCTGTCCTAGTACCAAATGGACATAGAGGCTCTGTTATGATGGTTCTGTCCTAGTACCAAATGGACATAGAGGCTCTGTTATGATGGTTCTGTCCTAGTACCAAATGGACATAGAGGCTCTGTTATGATGGTTCTGTCCTAGTGCCAAATGGACATAGAGGCTCTGTTATGATGATGCTGTCCTAGTACCAAATGGACATAGAGGCTCTGTTATGATGGTTCTGTCCTAGTACCAAATGGACATAGAGGCTCTGTTATGATGGTTCTGTCCTAGTACCAAATGGACATAGAGGCTTTGTTATGATGGTTCTGTCCTAGTACCAAATGGACATAGAGGCTCTGTTATGATGGTTCTGTCCTAGTACCAAATGGACATAGAGGCTCTGTTATGATGGTTCTGCCCATACCTAACCCCCAAATCATGGTTAGTAAAAACATTAGTCAGCTTTTCTCACAATATTCATTGGCCTGGCCAGTGATTGAGCAAATCTGTAAATCCAATAAAGACTGGGATAAACACCAAACAGATGGTGATACAGAGGGAGTCCAAATCCTCTCGTGTCCTGGATGCTAGCAGCAGCCTGTGTCCTCTAACAGCCACGGCTCTCCTGTCCTGTGTATGTGGTGATAAATCGTTTCCTAAGCTGATATTATTTTGCTCCACTCTATAGTTTTCGTTATGGATCTTCAAAGTGTTGCGTTGCTGTAGCAACAACGTGGATTTGCTTTTTCCGGGTTGTTTATTAGGAGCTCGGCAGCTCTGGAAATAAACACATGGGTGTGTCTCATTCTTTGTTTTCTTCTCCTCCTTTGCCATCCCATTCTCCCTCTTTTCATTTATTTTTATTTTTTAAATCTTCCTCAGTACCGGCGCAGGTTGGGTCTTGCGTGAGTGATGTACTCTCCTGTGAGGAAAGACTTTGTCTCTTTGACTCTGGGGGAGCAGCACAGCCACGGCTACACCAACGGGAAACACCGGAGACGTTCCTGCTGGAGGGTCAGTGAGGTCGCAGCTCCACAGACACGTTACCCTGCACAGGGGCCAGCCTAAGCAGACCTGGGTGGAGGATTGAACGTTGGCTGATTGTTGATGTTCCTCTTGTGAACCTTTGGTAGCAGAAACCTTCCTGTCAGACAAGGCCTTTTATGTTTTTATCTTCTAGTAAGAACATTTCTAGCAGCTCAAACTTAGGACTCACTTATGGCCTACGCCGTAATTGAGGATTGCTATTTTTTGTGTATTTGTTCGGTTAGTTGATTGGTTGATAACTTTGATTGTATTTATGAATATGTGTTTGGGGTTTGGGGCAATGTCTATTTTAAACTTGTGCACCCAATGTCACCCTGAGCCAGCGTCACCCTAAAGGGTAGATTCCCCTGTGAGCTTGGTTCTTCTCAAGATTTCTTGCTAATTTCGGTCTCTGGTGGGCTTTTTTCTTGCCTCTATCGCCTCAGGCTTGCTCATTGGGATTTAGGTGGAGTTACATATCACATTTGCCTCCTATATCTAGATGCACAATGTCAAAAGCACTATACAAATAAACGGAATTGTAAAAACATCATCTATTTTAATCCTTTTCCATGCAGCACAGCTTATGTAAGATTCATAAATGTGAAATAAAATGGCTCATATTAGCTTACATGCTGCTTCATTATTATGCATTACCTTATAATTTGATTAATTATCATATAATGATATGGATTTGAGCAGACTGTCTGTTGTGATTTCTACTGTAGCGAGTCACTGCCCCAGTGAACACTGACTCGCTCAAAAGGGTTTTTTTTTTTATTGTGCCGCAACACAGAGCAGTTTTTTTGAATGCAGATGTACATCAATTTTTATGTCTAGACACCCTGATTGCATGTTGTGTTGCTGTAATGTCTTAAAAAAATTAATAGTTTCTGACTTGGTTGTAGCAGGCTTAGCCTACACAATGATGACGGGCAATGATGGAAGAAAAAGACATAATGGGGTTGTAATATATTGTGTTCATTCGCCATTCCAGAAATGGAAGCAGTTGTCTCGTTTACAGCGCAGTTTGATCCTGTTCCTGCTGGCCTTCCTGCTTATCTGTGGTATCTTCTCATACCCCAGCCTGTTGGAGCAGTGGAGAGGTGCTACCTAGTCCCACAACTTTCTCCTACACTTCCAGATGCTTGATTTTCTAAAATAATTTGTGATATTTGAAGGTGCTGTATGTCCCGTGATGGACCTTTATGTTTTTCCTGAAGTTCTTGGACCTGCTATCTTCTGAACATCCATAAAATCCAGTGCAACACTGACTCTCTCTTTTCCTTTGATCTCCAGCTCTGTCAGACGAACCGGTGATGGACACCACGGATAATGTGGTCTTCCAGGGTCTCAGGCCAATCCCTCCGGGTTTGGTCCCGAAATCCATCCCTGGGGACATAAAAGATGAGCCTTCCCAACTCCTGAGACCAAATGTCCCCGTCCTCCCCAACGCTCCCGCTCTGGTTCGTGCCACGCTGCCGCGTGACATTTTCTTTGTTTTCTGCTAAATCCTGTCAATTCTAGTGCACTATGTACTGCAGGATGCACACTTGGCATGATGGGAAGTATCAGCGTGACTTTGTTTATCCGCAGAAGAAGCCTCCGAGCAAACGTCGTCCTCCGGCCCTGCAAAAGAGAGGCAACCTGTCTGACTGGCAGACGAAGGACAGGGCGGAGCCAGCCGTCAGGAGAGAGGACGAACAGGAGAGAGAAACGAAAACCATCATTAGGTGTGGACCCCATACGTAGTGCAGCATCTCTCTCCAGGCCATAAATCATGCCCTCGTGGAAATACTTGGAGCAATACGTGGCTTAAACTCGGACACGCATTTATGTGTCAACCTCATTTTTTGGCTTCGGGGCTTCTCTGGGGCATTGTGGGATATGATGGTGCCGGATAACGGGTCGTATTTCCATTTTTACGCCATTAGCATTGTGCTCATTTAAAGGGCAGCACACAAATGGCATTTGCTCACAACTCCGATTGCACTCCTCGTGTTGGGAACATTTTTCTCTGAAATAATACAGCGTTTGCCTCTCGCGCTTCACTAAGGTATAAAACAGCATTAAAACCCAATAAGCAAATGAGTAATGGGGCAACCCTATAAAGTCGCACTACTGAGTAAAGTTATAAATTGATTTTCAGCGACTCAGCTTTGATTAAGCAATTTGTCCATCTGTTGAGAACAGGCCAAGAACCAGGCTTTGCATTAATGCTCCTCATCACACGTGTATCCTTCTGGCCTTCTCTTTATTTATATATCTATGAGGCTATTTATTCATTTATAAAGCCAGTGCAGTATTTTCACGTCATTTCTGCCTGGAGTTGGCTAATCTTTCATCTTTGCCTGCTCAGCTGGAGGGGGGCGATGATTGAAGCTGAGCAGGGCACAGAGCCCCCCCCTTCAGCCCACGGGAAGGAGACGCCGGGGCCCGCAGAGCTCCAGGGCCCCGCCCCTTTACAGCCAGGTATTTAGGCCCACCGCTTCCATGGCAACACTTCTCTTTTTTTTTTTAAACCCGCGTAATGAACGACAGCGAATAGCATTCGCACGTGTTCTCTTGTGACGTTCCGTCAGTCGCTGTGAAAGGCGTTGAGCGTGCGGAGGCCGTGCGGGAGGCCTTCCGTCATGCGTGGAGGGGCTACAGGACGTACGCCTGGGGACACGACGAGCTGAAGCCCGTCTCCAAAACCTACGGCGAATGGTTCGGTTTGGGCCTCACCGTGATCGATGCGCTCGACACCATGTGGATCCTAAACCTCAAAGAAGGTAGCGCGACAGCCGTCTCCCTCTCGGATCACGCACGGCCGGGGCTCGGCGGGCCCGTCTATCTGAATCTCCGCTTCTGTCTCTCTGTCTGTCTCTTATTCTTGCTTAGAGTTTGAAGAGGCTAAGAAATGGGTGGAGACAGAGCTGTCGTTCTCGAAGAACGTGGACGTGAATCTGTTCGAGAGCACCATCCGCATTCTCGGAGGCCTGTTGAGCACCTATCACTTGACGGGAGACGCTCTGTTTCTGGACAAAGCTGTGAGTCCTTCTCCCCGCCAGCTCCTCTAGAGTTGATCTTGTCTTTCCCACTACTCTTGCTCCATTTGAATCACCCCATCCTCACAATGACAAAATGATCATAGAGTCGCATTATTCTTTAGAGTGATTAAAGTCGAATGGTTTATGTGCGGCGTGAGTGTATCTGTAAGTGCTCACTCCACTTAATCTTTCTGTTGTCTTAGAAAGACATTGGCTCTCGATTGATGCCCGCCTTCAACACGCCGTCCAGAATCCCTTTCTCGGATGTGAATCTTGGCAAGGGCACCGCTCACCCCCCGCGCTGGACGGCCGACAGCACCGTGGCAGAGGTCACCAGCATACAGCTGGAGTTTCGAGAACTCAGCAGGCTCACTCAGGACCCGCAGTACCAGGTACAGACAGCAGGGGCAGCACTTGACTCTTGCCACAATGGTACATGCAGTACTATTGAAAGGGTAATTTTCAAAGTACATGCAAGACATGAAAAACAATTTTTTTTTATTTTTTTTTATCGGAGGTCATCAGGAGGTCCGCTCAAGGGCTAAGATGTTTCTCAGCGTGCCGTTGATACCTTGAACATAAACTATCATTGCTGAATTTTTCATAGTTTTCCTCTTCCCATGTGTGTGTGTGTGTGTGTGTTTGTGTTCATTTGTGGCCAGAAAGCAGTGGATGAGGTAACGAAGAAGGTCCACAGGCTGGATGGAAAGCGTGATGGTCTGGTGCCCATGTTCATCAACATAAACAGCGGCAAGTTCACCCACCGCGGGGTCTTCACGCTGGGAGCCCGCGCAGACAGCTACTACGAATACCTGCTCAAACAGTGGCTCCAGGGCGGGAAGGAGGAGCCAGAGTGAGTCCTTTACACGGGGGTTGGAGGGACGCAGACTGCTTGGTGGAGGTGGTTGCTGTAGCCGTACTAATATCCGCTCCCGTGTATGTTCATAATGAGAAGACCAACACTCCTGTCATGGAGAGTAGGTAATGTCAGGCGTATACGGGTTGTGTAGGGACTGTGGTTCTCCAAGGTGTCAGTGTGGACCCTTACGGCGTTCGATTACCACACCCTCAAATTAATCTCACTTTGGAAAAGCGCCACCGTCACGCAGATGGATGGGGCGTTGAAGTGCTGAGCATGTGCTTGGCGAGCTACGCCCGACGCACCGGCCCCGCCCTTCCGTCTCCGCCCGAATTCCAGATGCTCCAGCATCCCAAAGCTGCGTGCACCGCGCTTTATGGAACGGGGACGCGTGTTCGGCCTCTTCCGAGGTTTACATTCGTCATGTTGCTGTCTGTCTCGCAGCCTCTGATGAGTGAGACGGGAACATTTGCATGCGTCTCACGTCTGGTAGCGATGGGCCTCCCGCCAGAGCTCACATTACACGCGGCTCGCGGGCCCGCTCTGCTCGTTCAGGGGTCACCTTGACGTGGTCCCGTGGAGAACACACGCCTTCACGCATCTGAACCCAGTGCCACTGAATCTTTATCTCAGCACATTATTCTATATGCTGTATTTCTTCCTTTTTTTGTTGTTTGTTTGTTTTTTGTTTTTGTAGTTGTTGTTATGATTAATGAGCCCTGACCTGACACTGATTTGACGCTAGACCCTTCACACTGGCTGCTATAGAAACACAGTGTTCACATCAGGGCTCCTGGGGAGTATGCCAAGAGTTACTGATCATCCACAACCATCATCACTTTAGTCTGATTTGATTGTCATGGTGCAGTTGCTTATTTTTGACTCCAGGGGTCGGATTTGAGCCAATTTGATGGAACGTGCAAAAAGACAGTAATTAGTATTGTATGTGTGTGTGTGTGTGTGTGTGTGTGTGTGTGTGTGTTCAGGTTACTGGAGGACTATCTCCAGGCTGTGGAAGGTGTGAAGAGAAATCTCCTTGGACAGACTTCCCCCAGTAAGCTTCTTTTTGTAGGAGAGCTGTCCCATGGACGTCTTAACCCCAAAATGGTAAAAGTCTCACAATGTACCATATGTCCTTACTGGCTTAATCTGCAGGCTAGAGGTTTCGAGCTTGCATTTGTTTAATCCATTTTGTCATATTCAGTTTAATGAAACATGTGGATTAAGCTCCCTCATGCTCATGAAAGTCTTTACTGACAGAGTACAGATTAGATTGCCAATCTGCAACCACTTGACGTTTTCTCTTCCAGGATCATTTGGTGTGTTTCCTGCCGGGGACTCTGGCTCTGGGAGCCCATAATGGACTTCCTGCAGACCACATGGAGCTGGCGGTGCAGCTGATGGAGACGTGTCATCAGATGTACGCCCAGATGGAGACGGGCCTGAGCCCCGAGATCGCCCACTTCAACCTGCAGGACCCCGCCGGCCGTGACATAGACGTCAAGGCAATCACCTGAGATTCTTTCAAACAGCTCAGATCCCGTTTTCAGTCTGGTTGTTCTGATGTAGACACCTGTGTAGTTGCCCTGGAGATACAGGTTCTTGTTTTCATTAAGAGCACCAGTAGTACTATTTTCAGTATAGCAATTGATTTTTAAAAAATTGTGCAGGGTCTTACCGTTGTATTGCATTAAGTATATTTCTGTTCTTTCAAATTTATATCTGTCTGTCTGTCTGTCTGTCTGTCTGTCTGTCTGTCTAGCCTGCAGATAGACACAACCTGTTGAGGCCAGAGACAGTAGAGAGTCTATTCTACATGTACAGATTCACCCAAGACCACAAATACCAAGACTGGGGTTGGGAAATAATGCAGAGCTTCAATAAATACACCAGGGTAAGTGTAAACGCAAATCCACTACTCTAGATATAATCCACTACTCTAGATATAATCCACGCCTCTAGATATAATCCACGCCTCTAGATGTAATCCACGCCTCTAGATGTAATCCACTACTCTAGATGTAATCCACTACTCTAGATGTAATCCAAGCTCAGTCTGAACCTACCAGTGCTTCACTAATCCTACGCATCCACTTCTTGAGGCTTCTTCAGGTCACTGTAATTCTCTCACAGTACGTAGAGTGACTGATATGCAGTGTATTATTATTTTTGTTTAAATTTTGATTGGATAAATTGATTGCAGTATCTGCACGAAGCGTCCAAGGTTCCTTGTGATCTTTGTTCAGGTGCCAAGCGGTGGCTACACCTCCATAGCAAACGTACGTGACCCCGCTAATCCCGGCCCCAAAGACAAGATGGAGAGCTTCTTCCTCGGGGAGACTCTGAAGTACCTGTTCTTACTGTTCTCTGACGACCCGGAGCTGGTCAGCCTGGATAAGTTTGTGTTCAACACAGAGGCCCATCCCCTCCCTATCTGGCCATCCACCTCGTGAGCGGATCTGGAGTTGCAGGATTGGACAGAAGGGGTGGAGCTGTTCCTCCACTGGTCTTCACCAGACATATTCTGTATCCGTATCAGATAAGCCAGCTGGGCAGCATGGTTCTTCTTCACAGTCGATGAACAATGTTGTTCTGGCTTTCATCTGTGTATACACTAATGTGCTTGCTTGGCGCCTGTCTCCGTGGTGATGAAAGATCTGGTCAGATTGTGCTTGTACAATGTCCTGATGGTGGAAGGTATCAACCCAGCTGGGTGAGCGCATAAATATAAATTAATCAGTGTTAAAGGTATGATGAAGGTTGTTAATCTGTCTGAGTGTTATTGTCCAACCACTCGGAGTTTGCTCTTATGAAACAGAAGACTACGACATGCACAGGTGACTAAAGGAAGACTGTTCAAAACACACACTGTGAAAATTGCCAAGCACTTTGGTGTAAAAGGAAGGGTTTGATTTCTTTGCCATCTTTTGTATACTTGTGTGTATTTATCCACTTGATGTTTGCATTTCATCATGTTGATTCTACAAAATCTTTCACAGAGGGCCCGCAAATGAATTCATGAATATTCCCTTATGAGGTACACAACACATTTGGGACCATATTGAACAGTGAGCTGTTTCTTTTTAGAGGTGTGTTTTATTTCATGGTGTTGAGGTCTGTGAGATTTTTATGTGATTTCACTGACATTTTTAGCACTTCACAGAAAGCCAATGACTTGATTGAGCAGAGCTCCCCAAGGAGCCTCTTAAATCGCAATGTCATGGCTGCTTTGTGATCATCAAGATTGCCAACTGGTAGACAGACTGCAAAATTGAACATAGATTTCTTTCAAGGTGTGACAAAATATCCCTTTAAAAAAACATTTGGACTTTGCATTTGATTGAAACTCCATTAACCAACCCAGCTATTGGATAATTTTGCTTTAAAGGAACATTGAGTTTGGTAACTTTTTCATCAATGAGGGGCTCTTTCTACTGTAACGCCAGAGGCTGGCATTTACCTGCTGACGTTGTTTTATACAACCACATCTTATAGCCACAGTTCATAGAGCAACTGATAGCAATACATATATCATATTTATACCTGTTTCTCATAAGTTGTTTTTGTAAGTCTATAAAACTTTTAGGTCATGTGTTAAATGATTTATAGACCACATCCAGCCTGAAAAGTTCATGTAGTGATGTCTTCTTATGCATTCACTTTCTGTTTATTCCGCCTTGTGTTTTTGTTTTGTCGTTTTGTAGACTCCTCTCCCTATGGCTGTGTGTGTCACCATGAAGTCATTTGCTTTAAGCCCACTGGGCCTGTCAAGCCATGATGAGATGAGCCTTTAGCTAAAACCGCGAGCTTCCCTGCGTTTATTGCAGTGGTGATCGGCGTCTCTGATCCTTCAACGGGGCATTTTTTCTCCTCCAGCTCTGTCCATGTTCACAGCAGCCTGCAAGGGGATTTTGTTTCTTGTGACTTTTAATGCGCGGAGTCTTGAAACCGGAGGAGGGATACCGGGAGCCATGTTTACTTTACTCTGCGCTGTGTGGCAGTCTTGTGGAGATGTTGAGACTTTGAGGCCATGCCCCCTAAAGGAAGGAGCAGGAGGAGGAGAAATATCTATACAAAAAATATTTATTATTTATTATGAGCAGGTCACGTGTGTCAGTCATTAGAAAGCTCACTCAAAGGGTGTACATTTGTCATTTTAAAATATATTTCGTTTTTTAAGACAAAAAACATAGATCAGTCTTTTTAATAGGCTAATTATATATGGGTTCATATGGGTTAATCTAGCACAGATTAGATAATGTTTGTTGAGGTTCCCATATTTTACCATGAATACCACATTTTTTTGTATTTCCAATTAAGACTGCAGCCTTGGGCTAGGTCGGTCATGCGTCATGCTTTCTTCAGGAAGTGTTTGCAGAAAGAATGACTGATGTTCCTCAAACTACTGATGTCATCCATCTCACTGTTCCCTGCACTTTGCTTCTTTCTTTTTGAGCTTTGCACCTCATCATGAGGTTTTTACACAATGGATTAAAAGATTTGTATCAAGTTCTGTGAACGTAAGACATGTTTCTCGAAATTGTTTGAATTTACAAATAAAAAGATTTGATCTTGGTGAATGAACCTCTGGATCCGTGCTCATACTGAGTACTTCTTTGGGGAAAGCATCACAGGGTACACTACGGCATTGCTTGAAAGGATTTTTAGAGTTTTCTCCTATCACTCTTGCCTCCTATCGGACATCCTAACCAGGAAGAGAATAAAGAAATCTGTAACAGAACTAATCTCTCTGTGCACCCAAGAGCCCATTTTTTCTATTCATTTTTTCTAAGTCTATTTTTCTACAGACTTAAACATTCTCAGTTGTGAGGGGAATAATGAATTGTTTAAATGATAAGAGAATTGAACAGTTTTTTTAGACATACTGTGATGTAAGATTTGCTTACCTAAGCAGGCCTGAACAGATGAGAGCTTCCAGGTTAAGCTGACCACCTATAAGTGGAGTGAGGTCAAAGGTCAGAGCCCATGTTTTGTTTTTTGTTTTTTTTTGGGGGGGGGGGCTTAAAGCTGACATGAGGACAGGCACAGCTGCTTCCTAAGAGCTTAATTACCTGGCTGTACCGTATCTGTTTACAGCCCGGTCTGGGTGCCCTGCCCCAGTCAAAACAACCTGATGAAGTGATATTTCATCTCCAGCGTCCAGGGGTTTTGGAGGGGGATGATCTGGAGGGCTAATTGGTCATACATATTATTTTAAAAGTCTGAGCATATTTTTGACTTCATGACTGGTTTCACAGAAACAGATTGCCGTGTCTGTTTCTTTGGGCATTTGCCGTCTAATTAACTCTTAAACACTTCATATTGCACAAATTATTCATGCGCCAGCATTAATTATTGAAGTGTTGATGCTGCAAACAAAAATAAGGGTAATTTCAACTTTTAGCAGATGGCGGCGGCCTAATTAATTGGTACCACACTGCTCTGATATCCAGAGAGTAATGAGTACATCTCTTCACATTGAAGTAGCAAGGATTACATCTCTCCTGCAGTCTCTGGGTTAAATGTGCGGCTAGGCGGACCCACATGGGCTGGGCCACTGTTGGATCTCGCTGTCGGGGCACTTGGGTGTGTCGGAGTGGCAGTCAGCAAGGGCTGCTGGGAAATCCCACACATGCTTGGAGCCAAACCCAACAACTATTACAACCCGTTCCTGAGCTTTCTGTAAGCTTTAGGCAAAATGTGTAAACTTCTGAAATCGTTCCTTCAAAAATCAATGGGGACCGATACGATCTAGTGTCATGAGAATCCACCAACAGGACTTTCCTGCACACAGACCTGTGCAACCCCTATTCTGAAATTCAGTGTATGCGCATCTGTATTGTAGTCCCAGTGCTGACTGGTTGAGAAACTGAAGTTCTTCTTGGGTAGGACTGCGTTGCAATGCCTGAATGTGTCGAATATTTCAGAACATCCAAGTTGGCTTTATTTCGGCCGCCACTGCTGCCGGGTTTGGAGCGACGGCTCTGATAGGCGCCCGTCACCTGGCTGTCACGAGCAGAAGGCGGGAGAGCATGGATGTCAGCTGCTTTCTGAGGATGATTCATGGTCGTGTGAGAACGGGCCTGAATAGCCCTCTCGTGGTGCGTTTATCCAGACGAGGGAAGACAGGCCAGAGAATGAGACGACTACAGTGCCACACGCAGTTTGGTGTAGTAGTTTCAGCCCTCACGCATGGGCTAAATATCCCACGCATGGGAAAAATTACACAAAAAAATGAATATTGTGTCTGCAGGCCACTGGTGTATTTCCCAGCTTAGGGACATGGGTCCAGCTGAGCCGGAAGTCTGGAGGCGGCCGGTTCTGCGTGGGCAGCGAGCACAACTCTTGTCCCCGGCGGTCTGACAGCCTCTCCACAGGGACCGCCCGTCTGACGGCCTATTCTGAGGTAACAGCAACCACAGCAGCTCTCCGTCTGGCCTTCTCCGAGCTGAGAGGTGCGTCACACGCCCACATGGATTTCATTTTTGCTCTCACCGTCTTTTGGCTTATGGCGAACACAAGACAAAGGCAGCTGATAAGTGAATTGTCACTCAGAATCCATTTTCTTAGGGCTAAATCCACATTAAATTGCATTCTCTGTCTATCTCAGTAGTGCACGGCAGCCATATGAAGCGACTTAAAGTACTTTGGTTAATTAATATTTCATGCTGTGCATTTAACTAGTTTTACAGAGCTCATTAAGCTTCAGCAGTTTCAAATGTATACTATGGCTCTAGAGTTTTATATCTTAACAGACAAAAGCTGTGTGTTTCTGTGTGTGTGTGTGTGTGTGTGTGTGTGTGTGTGTGTGTGTGTGTGTGTGTGTGTGTGTGTGTGTGTGTGTGTGTGTGTGACGTCAGGTTATAAAGAGAGAAATGGCCATTTTTGCTGCCTTATGCATAAAATAAACCTTTAGATTCTCCTTGTGTGCTGACCTGTTCTGATGAGGCATTTTCTGACCTGATTAATTTCATGCTAGAAAGCAGGTGGCAAATTAAGCATAGGTCCTATTTGCTAGTTTAATGGCCCTATTAAAAAAGGCAAATAAAGGAAAGCAAGTGGGAGACCGCAAATAACCAAAAGGTATTTTACACATTACTTCTGACATAGAAGATTTGACCCTGAGCCTGTGAATAATACAGAAGACTGGAGACATAACCAGGGCAGCTTAACGAACACATGGCCAACAGGGCATGTTTGGGTCTGAGCACACGGCCCATTGGTTGGGGGCAGTCTACTCTGAGCTTAAAGGGCCTGTTACTTAGTGACTCTAGCTGGCTAGAAAAGACAAAAGTGTGCGGTTGTGGCCTGTGATCACCGCCTACCACGAGAACCAAACGGGACAAGAATTAAGAGACGAAACATGGAGCCTGAGCTGCTCAACCATCTTCACCTACACACAATAGTATGTAATCTGGTTTTCTATGAAATTGTCTTTTTTTGTGATGTTGTGCATCTGTTGTGGTACTTAGCCAAGCTGGTGAGATCTGATTTTAGGAGGAGACGCCCTGTCACAGGAAGGGAGGCCACAGGAGCTTAAAACTCTCAGAGCACGGAGATGTAATGCACACTGGCAGTCTGACCACTGAGTGTAATTGGACGAGACACCTTTCAAACTAGCCAAATGAGTCAATAGGGAGAGATGAGCAAAGGTTAAAGCATGCAGGGGTGGAGGAGAGGGCGGCTGTGGCTCTGAAGGAACGCGAAAGGTCATTCATGCTCCTCGGCTTCATTTGCACTAACTGAACAGTATGAACAAGAAGTCCTCAAAAGTGTGTTGGATCACAATTCTGCCATCTTAAGATGCCATAATGTTTATGCGCCATCTGATTGTTGCTTGAAGTCATTAGCATGATGAATAATACCAATGAAATGGCGAGAGCAGTCAGTTCTTGGTGGGGAACACTTACCCTCTAAATCCACCAGTGTTCTGGCTCAGGGATGATCTCAAATTGAACAAGCTGAAAGCTTCTATTACTTCGAGGAATGAATCAGCAGCTGCAAATAACAATGTTTAAAATCTACAATTGTGCTGTGCATATTTTTCAACCCATAAATCAAGTTTATCAGGTCTGCTTATTCTAAATTGCCCAAAACAAGAATGTAAAGGGACTGAAGATAAAAACAAGAAGTGAAGTATTAGATCAATACTTAAACCAACCATCCCTCTGTCAAGCCAAACACTTTGGTTTGTTAACCAAAGGAATGTTAACCAGGCAGGAGGTTTATGCATTTTATTTATGCATTTATGTAAAATTAGGCATTTTAGTGATTCATTTATTCATAATGATTTTCAGTTCGAAAAAAGAACAACAACCTGTGGTAGTTCATGCAAGATAATCAAATCTGACCTTTCTAGGGGATCTCAGACAGAAGTGTTGACAGGGTGAATACATTCTGCTCTTCGCAGAATAATGACACCAGGTATGACTGATTCATCCAGCCCGAGTCTATTATGTAATGTCTTCCTGGTGATTAAAATAATCGGTCATTGGTTGGAAGCACTTGTATATACTATTATTTGTGGTTTCTTGCACAAGACGGCACATTTTGAATGACACACTCACAAACACGCACACCCACTGACACGTGTGCATGCAGCAGATTCTCCCTTCACCTGCACCATTATGCACTGAACATTACACGAGCAAAACTGAACAGCTCCCCAGTAACATGAAATTGTATTATTGTATCTGATTGCCATTAATATTTGTCTGTTATGGCATGCACAATAAAGCACCACAATTTGTGGAGTAAATTGAAAATCAGAGAAATCACTAAAGTCATTAAGACTGCTGTTGCTGACAGGGAAAGGGGAGATGGAGTTAATTACCTTTCCCCCTGTGCTTATTCTGCTTGAATTAAACCTGCTGTAACTCTCTGTCTCTGTCTGTTTGGGTCCCATCTACTGTACAGTATGTGTTTACTCTGCCTTCTTGCAATCATCACTCCCTAACTCCATTAATTACTTCCATCAGTCATTCATTCCCTTCTCTCTTTCACTATCTCAGTCTCTGTCCCCCTAGCCCCTCAACACCCCCAACTCCCATACCCACCCCCCCCCCCCCCCCCCCCATAAACTGCCCCTTTATGGTTCATGTGGGTCTCACAGCTCAATAAAAACAAGCTGGCCACCTCATTATTTAATGGTGAGCAGATTTATAAAGGAAAGATTGCTGCTCCTGCTTAGTACTATATGTCTTTAATGCCTTATCTCGGACTCAGTTGCCTGCGATTTAGTAAACTCCAGCAAATGAGCGCGATAACACAGCTTTAGGCATAGATGGCTTTTGCAGGGGGGTCGTAGCCCAGGGCTGGGGGAGTTACAGCTCAGGGGAGGGCATAATTTCTCTTGGCATTCTACATCACTCTCAATTTATCAGCAGGTCACAGGCTACACCCAGCTATTTCTGAAGTAAATGTTATTTCCGAAAGTAAGTCTGTTTGAGACTCAGCAAATTATTATGTCTGCCTTTGTGTGCAAGCTGCCGGGGGGAGGGGGGGGGGACAACACGTTATTGTCGACGCTTGTGCTTTTAAATCTCAGAGTCAACACCCCCCCACCGCTGAGCTCCGTCTGTACTCCGCAGTGAGGGCTTTGAAGAGCGCAACAGTTCAGCTCTATGATGTACTAGAGAGCACACTGATTGATGGCTTTCAATACATCTAAAAATAACCAATATATTATTGGTAAGGTCCCTACGCGAGCACGCCCCGCATGTGTGTTATTGGTTACTAAGCAACTTACTCGTTCCCCATAACTGCGTCATTTCCTGCAGAAGGAGCGAGCGTGCACAGTCGAGCTCGTCCTCGCGCTGTCGGCCACGCATCGGCCGTCAGGCGTTTGTCCCCTTTATTTATGTTCTTCACGTACTAATGGATCGAAAAGTTTAAAAGCTGCGGGATTATTTGAGTACTTGGACAGTTTTGGTCACTTTGTGCGGACGCAGATCCTCCTTTGGAACTAGGATGTATTTCCATTTGCTAAATAACTTTAGACGGGCTGCCGCGGACTTTGTGTGATGGTGGATCAGGACTTGGTCAGAAGTTCATGCTGCTGTTTCTCTCGCGGTCATGAAATGCAAATGTTTTGTTTGGGATTGAGCTTTTGACGCGTAAACAGGTGTTCTTGCTCTGATGCGAGGATGCACGGCTGACGACGTTTCCACCGGGGATATTGGAGACGGCGATCGGGCCACTTGACCTTTTTTTTTTAATTAAATAGGACTAAAGAATAGCGTTATACCAAAAACAAGCAAACTAACACCACCACCAACAAACTCAACGCCTTTGGACCTGCTAAAAATTCAGGGTAGGCTACTAAAAATCTACGCGTTTTTTTAATAAGCATAAATATACATCCTGTCATTTAATACACTAATTCGCTAATACTACAGTCCAAAAGCAGTTATTACACGAATGTATGTTACGTCGTTATTGTGCAATATGGTGTAACGATTTTCATTTCGAAACTTTTCTCAATTAGTCCTGTCGTCGACTATCCACACTACATATGTGCTTTGTAGTGAAGGCAACCAAGTCATCAGCCCATCAGCTGTTTGACTGGGTAAGCAATATGAAAAGTGACGCACAAGAACCCCGGTGCCATGTGCTGGCCCGGAGTCGCCGGTAGACGCGGCGTTGGACCCCATCCTGCTTCAGCGTGACTCGGGCGGAGGGCGAGGATGAGTACGGATCTCGAGCGCATGTCTCTGAACTCCTCTTCCGCCAACTCGGTGGCGTCCAGCACGCGCACACTTTCCGCAAACGTCAGGAAGCTGCACAACGCTCTCAATCTGTTGCTCAGTGACTTCGAGCGAGAGCAGTTCATTCACTGCCTCAACGTGTACCACTCCAAACGCAACGTCTACGACCTGGTCCAGACGCTCAAAGTCATCCTCAACGCGCCGAGCAAGCGCCAGCTTCTGCCCATGCTGCGCTTGGTCATACCGCGGTCTGACCAGCTCTTGTTTGACCAGTACACTTCTGAGGGTCTGTATTTGAAATCGGATGCGTTAGCAAATAGTAATGGTGACCCCGAGCCTGCACCCGAAGCCTCGAGTTCCAGTCCCACTCTGCTTGGACATCCCCCCCAGTCTCTAACGGCGGTGCGTGGCTCCCCCGATAATTTCAGCACCAGCAGCGATGGGACAGCGACACTCATTCCTTTGCTAGGCAGAAATTTCCTGCCGGAGCCCCCGGGGGAGATCCGACAAGTAACTCTGAAGCGTCACAAGAGTAACGAAGGACTGGGCTTCAGCATCCGCGGAGGCTCCGAGCACGGGGTCGGGATCTATGTGTCTCTCGTCGAGCCGGGTTCACTGGCCGAGAAAGAGAAACTAAGAGTCGGGGACCAGATTCTCAAAGTAAACGATAAAGTTTTCGACAGGGTCACGCATGCGGACGCGGTCAAGGTGAATACAAATGTAAATTTTACTCTGTCATTTTTATTAGCGGATGGCGTTTCCGTCTTTTTCTCTCTCTCCCTTTCTCTCTCTCTCTCTCTCTCTCTCTCTATCTCTCGCTATATATATATATATATATATATATATATATATATATGTATGTGTGTGTGTGTGTGTGTGTGTGTGAGTGGGGGGGGGGGGGGGGGGGGGTGCTTGTTTGAAACTTAAGTTTATTTTGCGTAAACAGCAGATGTCAAAAATGTCCAGCCCACTGAATTCTACATGGTCATTTGACCCTGAGCTATGGATAGATCACCTATCATACACCCATGTTTGACCACAGAGCATGCGTTCTATAACTTCATTATTTAGCTACGGCATATGGAGCGTGTCGTTTCGCGGAGGAATCAAGATGATTAATGTGAGCTTTCATGAATAAGCATGGGAGGTCCATCCAACTGCCAATGTCATCGATTGTCTGGCTGCCCGGATGGGTATCTTACTCGGCTAAATGACTACACATTGCCTGCTGATGTTTGATCAATAACCATTGTTGATGTCATATAGTTTCTTTACACGCTTGATTTTGCACTGTCGTAAATCGCTCCTGTGAGAACTTGGAGATTTTAATTCCTCAAATATGTAGTAAAGCGAACATGTTTGTGCTTTAAAATGAGTGTTTTTAGCATTTAATACGATGCAAAAAAATACGAGGACAATAATTCATTCATTAGGTAACGTTGGAGTTTTTTTAACCTAATTTCCCTATGGCAACGCCGAAACGCCATGAGCTGTCCATGGTACTGAAAGGCATTGCGTGGTACTGAAAAGCTTAGAATGTAAACCAATTACAGAGCCCGCGGTGTTTCATATTACAACAAACTTCTGCGCTCGAAGTCCAAGAAACATGAACTCAGTACCCAAAGAAGAAGAGTTTCATGACAAATACAAAAGAAAATGTTTAATAGTCTATTAAAACGTATACATTTTAATTATTTAGCCAGGGTTAGTGAACCCAGTGATTGAAATATCCCTCTGTCGGCTTACGTATCAAAGAGGATCAATAAATATTTTCAGGATGTTTAATCTGCAGTGCTGGAACACTATCTGGCTCTGCTGGAACACTACAGGACATATTTTCTCTCAGCAGCCTTTGAGTACTGTACGTGAAATAGCTCCAGGGCTTCATGCCACAATTAAGAAGCCTGGGGAGCTATAGCCCTTAGAACAGTGATATGGATGGGGGCAAATCCTCTTTCTTATATCCCCAACCTGTCCAAAGCCGGATGGGCGGAGCATCGTCTCCCAGTTCATCACGGAGATCCACATGGGTACAGGTTTGTAGCCAGAGTCCATGCCTGGATGTGCCTGGATGTCCTCTGGTCCATGGGCCAACAAATATGCACCCAGACGGACACGAGGTGGATCTAAAGCACCGCAGCCATTGGCTAGCAGTGGCACCGCCTACCTGGGGAGGAGCCCAAGAGGTGCGTGCTGAGTGGGACACGGTGCTTGCTGCTTCTCTTTCAACTCTTCGAGGTCTTGCTGGTTGTTGGGAGCAGATAAATTAAAAAGCCACATGGAAATAGAGGAGGGTGGTAAACTGCGTCTCCATATGTTATCCAAATGCACAAGCTGCTAGAGAGTTATTTTCAGTCTTTAGATGCAGAAGGAGAGCCATCTGTTTCAGGCACAATGTAAATAATGTCATTCATGGTCTCTACCTGTGTTTCTGGGACGCAGTGATGTTTCTCAGCTTTATCAAAGACTTTAGTGTGATAAGCATGTATGTATGTGACATAAGAGGTATGGGATACCCTCCCACCCCCTCCCTCAGTTGCTGCTTCACCTCTCTCTCTCTCTCTCTCTCTCTCTCTCTCTCTCTCTCTCTCTCTCTCTCTCTCTCTCTCTCTCTCTCTCTGTCTCTCCTCTTTCCCTCAGTACAATATGTCTCCATGGTTCTTTGCTATGATGAGTACAGATAGAACATTCTACAAGGACTGTTTATGTGTGCTTGTTTGTTTATGCATGCCATGTGTGTCACATGATATGTGAGTCTTCATCACTTTCAGAGGGCGTCTGCTTCTGTGGCGTGCTCTGATAAATGACTCTGCCCTGTGGTGTCTCCTCTCCTTGTCCCTAAAGCAGAGCCAAACCTCATGGACACGCCTCCTTTCATATTTCATGCTCTAGGAGTTAAGGGTTTAGTATAGTGTTCATGTTAACATAGTCAACAATCAAAATAAGCAACTTGTTTATGCCAGTAGAGAACCTGTTTGATGTTTCTGGAGAACAGATCATGTGACTATGACTAGAACAGACCTATGGAAGTTTCCTTATGGAAATGAGAGGAGTGGTTATAGCTCCTGACCTAAATAATTTACAAAATGCTTTGTTTGATTAATTAAATCCCAGACGAGGCAAATTCCCAAGGGGTTTGTTATTCTAGTATTGAACTCTAATTAAGTCTGAAATATAAAAAAATGAGTGAAGCTAAGAAATAATGCAAGAATTAAGAAAATCTGTGTCTGTTTTTCTGTGTCTATTTTTGTTCATTCACATTCCTGAGCTTTTGTGGGATAGGTTGTCACGTTCTGAGGGCTATCCAGAATGTTCTGACCAATTCTACAGTTCTGGTTTTATGATAAAATAGTTAATGATAGACTTCAATCAAGTGACAGTCTTTTATTGCTAGTGTTCTTTTTGAATAAGCATTGCCTTGTAAAAGACCAGCGAGAGGGCAGAGGTCTGTCATTCTGAGTCCAACCTCACCCATTAGACCCAAGGGTGATTTATGCTCTGCTACTGACCTGTATCTGCTAGCTCCGGTCTCATTGTTCTAGCATCAATAATGCTTCCTAGCTGTACTGTTAAACAGAACTGACATCACTGACGTGCTAGAGAAGCTACACATACACCTAGTCAGTGCTAGACCAAAGCGAGATGAAGAAAGCCATTATTCCCTCTCTCACCGAACTCCGATCTTTGGAGGAGAAGCGTGGCTGCCTGTGGAAAGGAGAACAGAGAAGCCAGGGCATCTTCTGCGTTCTTCTGGCTCGGGTGCCTCCAGAGATAACACCTTTCAAACCGAGGCAGAGTGAAAACAAACACACTCACATGCAAACTAACCCATGCTGTGCAGGGAGACGGAAGGCCCCCCCCCCCCCTCCCTCACCCAGATAATCCATGCCTGCTCAGTCAGCAGAGAAGAAAGATGTGTGGGTGACGAGAGACGAAACGGAGAGACGTGAGAGGAGGATAAGAGAAGAAAGACAGGCGCCTCTCAGGTGTGTCAGTTGGAAATATACAGCAGGAATAAACCCCGCAGCTCAGAAAAGAGCAAGCAAGCCGCCACCTCAACGCAGGCTCGGAGGACGGTTACATAAGCTCGGCTAAAGACGGCCCACTTGAATAATAAGTTGCTCTGGATAAAATAGCCAGCGGTCTGACATAAACGGTGCACCTATATTACAGTGGAAGGAACCGCAGACAAGGCCACAAGGTGCGAGTCATGAACCCCCCCCCACTTCATCCGCCGAGCACAGTGACACACACAAAACACTTTTGTTGGTGGTTCTTCACATCAAAGACGGCAAGCGTCGGCCTCTCCAGTCAGAATGAATGCAGAAGCAGAAAACAGATGAAGTAGTTTAATAAATTAGACATCCGGAGTTCACTCCAGAGGGCCATGGAAGAAACACCTTGCGTGCTGTTCTGAGCTGTTATGACTGGTCCACTTCAGCTAAGTATTTCTTGTGAAGACGACACTGAGAGTTATCACAGTGCGAGGCACTTTAGTTTAGCGGCACATTCAGTTGCTTCGTTCTATTTAAAGTAAACAATTTATTTTTTTCTTCTCGATTCATCAGGCAGAAACAAGCCGGTTCAGTAATTTAATACAGCTTAACCCTCCCTCACCGTCTCAAGCACCTGCCATTGTCCTGACCATCTGTTGCCCGTGCACAAGCCCTGGGCTGCCCCACTAACGGCTGGCACCCGCACGCCATCCGTGGATGGGGTGGCGTTGTGTGCAGCGTGTGTGTACCTGACAAGCCGGTGCAGTATTGATGAGAATCTTTGCCCTTTTTCACTAGCCAATGACATGGCTTGGCCTCTCTGAGGCCCTTGATTGGCTGTTGCCTGGATCAGGGACTCCTGCTGAATAATTAAAGAAGCGAGCTAACTCACCTCTGCCCTGTCGCTACTCTTATACAGCTCAGCACAGAAACCGGCAAAGAAGGAAGGAAGGAATAGAACGGTGGTGTGGCTTTCTTTACAACTCTATCTCTTTTGCACACTTCAATTTTCTCTAGCCTTTTCATTCTGACATGCTGTTTCTATTCTATTTATAAAATGTACCATTATTCCCTACTTTGTTATTTCTGTCTTTCTCTGTGGCCTGCTGACTTTCTGACTCTCTCTCTCTCTCCTCTTCTCTCTTTCTTTCTCTCTCTCTTTCTAGCTCTGATTTCCTTGCTTGATTAGAGTGCATGTCACCAGCACTCATGCTCTGAATGTAAAATCCAGAGGCCTGTATTACACACGGACACAACCGTGGATTTTGCCGCACTAGTGTGAGTCCTGTGCATCTCGGGTTTGACTCACGTCACGTGTAGTGGACTCTACTTAAAGAGTAGATGTGGTTGACAGATGTTGCCTACAGAATCCCTGCACTTACACAGTCACATGTAAGGTGTACAGCACGTACATGTTGGATTACATAAAGACACTTTGTACCACACTGTGTCAATAATTGATCTGCAGAGACTATTCTGAACAACCTTCTTTTTTATTGTGAATATATAGGAGTTTCTGTTGTGTCCTCAGTCAGCCTCTCTGCGTGTTAACATTAAGCCCCAGATTTTCAGAAAACATTTAGCTCCTCGGTCAGCTGCTGGGTCTGGCAGAAGCTGAGCAGCACTTTACTTCATACTGGTGGAAAGCTGCCCCTGGACCCTGGCCAGTGCTGCCCCTGGACCCTGGCCAGTGCTGCCCCTGGACCTTGGCCAGTGCTGCACTGAAGTGTGTCCCTGATATGCAGTGAGAATGCAGTACACACCAAGGCCAAGTGCCACATGGGTCACTGCTAGGCCCAGCCAGCAGTCACACAGCTCTCAAATAAAAGGGCAGTGGACCCATTCCACCCATTCCACCCATTCCATTCATCACATTCCACACATTCCATTCAGTTCCATTCCACACATTCCATTCAGTTCCATTCCACACATTCCATTCAGTTCCATGTGCATCATTGTTTTGGATAGAAACATCTGCTGTGGGTATCGCTGTACAAACATGATTCAACCAGTTGCAAGGGAGGAAAGGATCACAGCAGCACTGAACACACATGGTGAACTCTATAAGGAGATTAACGACCGGTTTACACTCCTGCCACTGTGCTTGTATGTGTATCTTGACTTCTGACTCTCAATTTAAATATTATATTAACAAGCGCACACTACACCTTCAACAAGGTTTGGAAAGGAAATGATTGTGGGATTGTAGGAGGAGGAAGAACTCAAGTGAACTTTGGACTGGTGTTCTGGGTGGCTTCAGATGGGAGAGGAACAAACGGGGGGGGGGGGTCTGCGGTTATTCTATAACTCCATTTCTGTGTGTGTGTGTGTGTGTGTGTGTGTGTGTGTGTGTGTGTGTGTGTGTGTGTGTGTGTGTGTGAGCCCTGAGGCTTATGTTCTTTATGGTTTACTGAGCAAAAGGCAAAGAAATCTACCCTGAGTTGAAGAGACTGAAGGACAATATGTTTTTTGGTACTGTGTAGGTGTCACACATACTTCCAGAATACAGAGAATCATCTCATTAATATTTATTTGATTCCTATTTACTCATTTTACATCTGCCAACTTTCAAATTTAGTTAATTTTGTGGTTGATATTTCACGGAACACGTAGCTCTTTGTTAGCTTAAAGGAATTAAAAACTCTAAACCTCAAGAATGATCTTCTTTCATCACTGATGTATATATTAGGCCTCGGTGTAGTACTCTAAAGAGCTCTTAATCAGAACTATTAGACACGCATGTGGGTGCTTCGAGAGTGCACATTCACATTCAGTGTATTGAAATTGGAAATTGGAAATTGTTTTGTGGCAAGGGAGGATTTGAGATGGGGAGGTAATTAAGGTGCTTGGTGGAGATGATTAAAGTCACTCCATGCAGATGAGCTGGGCTCAGTAGATTCTCAGAAGTTCAGGGGTTACCCCTTTTCTGATGTTTCCAAATTTCAGAGAATGTTAATTCAGCAGGAATGTGTGCGGGCTCAGGACTGGCCAGCATGTTTCATTAGAACTGGTTTTGAAACTCTAAAAAGCAACACAGGCTACCGCAGCAGAAAAATTTTTAGACACAAGCCAGACATTATTAATTCCTCTCTGAGATTAATATTTCTGCCAATTTCTGGGAAAGAGCACATTGTTCCCTGGGTTTGATCATCCCAGAAAGGCAGATCGCTTCAGCAAGAGCTGGAGAACCGTGATCGTCCATCCAAGGCCTCGGTGTCTCCGGACTCTGCTTTAGTGGACACTCTCTATCTGACAGAGGTGTCAATTCCAGGTTCAGAAAGTAAAAGTCCTCACCAGGATTTTGCTCAAGCTTGCTAGATTTTCTAATTAGTGCAATCCAGGTAAAATGAGTGGAATCAACACAATCCAGGAAGCCTGAGCAAAATCCTGGTAAGGACTTTTACTTTCTGAACCTGGAATTGACACCTCTGGTATCTGAGAGGTCCGTCATCTCTTCCGTACTCATCTCCTCCACCTGCACCACCATGGGGTCTCCAGAACGGGCTGGTGACCCAGCATCTGGGAAACACTCTTCCAATGGCCACGTGTTCTCCTGCGGCTGAAGGCTGAGCTAATGAGATGGCTGTGGTTTGATAGGGGATATAATTGTTCTGCCACTCAGCATCAGTGTCAGTATTGTTCACATGTTCCTCACAGGACACGACAGTAGTGGAGGAACTCTAATGGTCCAGACCTTATTGGACTGTCAGGAGGATGGCTAGTTTACATCCACTCTAGTAACTGCTCACAAATGGCTATACGGTGGACTTCTGGCTTGTTGAAAATGGCAGGATAGTAGATGACTACTGATTTTTGTGAAGGTTGTGAGACTGGTAACTCTTGCGCTGTTTTGGATGTGTGTATTAGGTATCGTTTTGTATAATTTCCACATTGCTTTAGTAATGAATCTTTCATAAACGTACATTTGAATGAGCAGCTGTGGATATGGAACCAAAGCTTCCCGCTGGTGCCAAGGGAGAAGAGCAGCGCCAATCAAACCACTACGCAATTATAATGAAGCCAGATTTACAGACACACGTGTCATGTGTGATATGCGCCACCAATCAGAATCTTCCTCTTCTCAGCTCCACTACGTACGAAGACTGTGTAGTGTGTAGATGTGGCTGTAAAACACATGTTGGCTGGTCACCTGTTCATGTTGTACAGAGCCATGCTGGTGCCCTAAGATACCAGCTGCAGGAACTGTCCATATAATAAACAGAGACATAAAGTAGAGAGAGAGTGAGGGAGAGAGAGGTGGAGAGTAGGAAAGAGAGAGAGGGAGAAGGAGAGAGCAGGAAAGAGAGAAAGAGAGGTCTGGTGGTAATGGAAAGGCAGCCCGTGACAGGTTTGCTACATTAAATGCAGTGGTGCAACCTGCTCGGTTCTAAGACTCTGACAGGCCGATGCTAGTCACTGGCCTCCAGAGACACAAGAACTGAAGACTCATTATCATCTCAGCTAGCTACCGGCAGGCTAATATTCCTCAATTACGTCAGAGAGATGAAATGCTGCACGTATATGTCTTGGAATTTGTTTAACAATTTTTTATTTGGCTCTGCAAAACCATCTGCATGGTTAGGGTAAGGGTTAAGATTAGGGGTAAGATTACGGTTTCAGTGTATAAAACAAGTTTGAGTCTAATACACTTCAGTGCTCTCCATTTGAAATGGTTGGAATTGTTTGCCTAATTAATTTGTTTATTCATTTTAAGAGTCCTGCACCTTCAAGGCCTACTACGAAAGCCAGTGCTGTTTTGATTACAATATTTTGTCACTTTTTACTTTCAGGTTTTCTGTAATAATACATGGTAATTCCTCCTAAGGGCAATCACTTATTCTGAGCATTTGTGTCCATTAGAATAAGTAGTTGCTATGGTCTACTGTTTCAGTAGAGGTGGTAGAGGTGTGTGTGTGTGTGTGTATAAAATATCTCTCATGATAAAATCTCACTTAGCTTCAGTTTAGTGGTTTTACCGAGACCTTAATTACATCCATACAGCCACCTACCTGTCATGTCTGGCTCCGCCCCCTACCTGTCATGTCTAGCTCCGCCTCCTAGTTTGGTTTTCAGCTGTTTCGAGTTTGGTTTTGTGATTTGGTTTGGTTTATATTCCCTGTGGTTTGCTGTCAGCGTTTGTAGGTCAGTGTTCATTTGACTGTATGCTCACCTATTTTCATACATTCTGGTTATGTATGCAGTTGTATGTATCTTTGCTGTTTTCTATATGTGGTTCTAGTGTCTGCTATGTCTGGTTTGTCATGTTCCTTGGGTCTAGTCGTTTGGCTTTGTCGTCTGTTAGTGTATTGGTTGTGTAGTCATGCCCCACTGTCCTGGTGACCTCCGCGTCAGCACGGTTCACCTACAAGGATCTGTTAACGCCCTGGTTAATAAACCTTGCTCTCCACAGCACTTGTGTCTGCCTCCTAGCTCCAGCCCGGTACACTACCCTTATGTGTGTGTGTGTGTGTGTGTGTGTGTGTGTGTGTGTGTGTGTGTGTTTGAACAGATTTGTCCATGGTCATCTTTCTTTTTATTACCAGAAGTGTGGTCGGGTCAATACACGATGCCGTCATCCAACATTAATGGCTGATGAACATTTTGATGCCCCACATTTAAAAAATAATACTGACAGAAATGCGTTATGTTATTACCAGGAGTTATTGAAATTCACAGGAGTGGAGATAAATGGTTTTTCAGAACATACATTTTAATTAAAAATATTGTCTAATAAACAGTGCTACCACTTTAGTTAACACTTAATTTTAAACAGAGGAAATTGAACATAGCAGTCCAGTCATAGCAGCTTTGATGTTTTTTTTGGTAATGTTTTTTAACAGTCACATATATCATGTTTTGTTGCAATGGTGCTATGAATTATTAGTAATTAAAGTATTCATATGATAAATTGAATAGTCACTAAAAAAAGTGTGAAAGAAAGTATATATAAATATACAGGACCTTTGCAGACTGCTCCTAACCCCCCCCCCCCCCCCCCCCCCCCCCATCTGCCCTGCGATATTATCACCAATCACGATGTTTCCTGTAGACATCGTGATATGCCAGTTATGCAGACATCACTCAACTCTTATCAGAAGACTTAGCTCTCTGTGAGGCTGTCTTTAGGCATGTGGCTTCTACACCTGGATTAATGTCTTTCTAAATGTTTATTTAATGTCAGGTGTTTGTGTTTGAAGCTGCTGTTGGCATTTGCTGAAAATAACTGATAAATATGAATGTGGTATAAAAAAAACTGCACTGAACAAATCACTTCAGATTTGTTATTGTTGTTGTTTTGCTGAGGCTTGTTTACCAGATGTTTGTTCTGGTGTGCTGTGGTAACGCGGGGCTCATGCTGCTTGCAGATGTTTGGGGCGTATTTGGTCCTGTGCAGCCGGGCCGTCCCCGTAGACACTCGCACCAGAACCGACCAGCGGTGCTCTTACCATCGTGCACATGCACATCTCTTTGGTGATTACACTGTCATAGGGATTATGAGACATTTTTTTATTTTTTTCGGAGAAATAGGTGAACATTATAATTAAACATGTAGTCTGCATGAATAAGTAATTTTTAGTCTATAGTTACACAGTCCAGTAATGCATAATTAATTTGACACGGTGTAATTCTGTATATAGTTCTAAAAAGGTCGACTTTCCCTCAGAACTTAATTGCTTCTTTAAATGAATATGGGGACGACACAGTCAGCTTGGCAGGTCCCAGGAGACGTCTTGAATCAGAGCAGATGAACCTGACTAAGCATTCAGCTGCCTGCTCCTGGTTCCCCGAGATCACTAGATGTGTGAGCGCTGTGTCCCAGGCAGCCACGCTGGAGCTGGAGCTTCCTTTGGCTCTCGGTGGAGGAGAAAGGAGCAGTCGGCCTCCGCAGCGTGTGCGTGTGGGGATGCTCGGGGTGCGGGGAGGCAGCTGTGCGGCAGGCCCCAGGTGGGGGGGGCACCTCCGGGCCCCAGGTGGGGGGGCACCTCCGGGCCCCAGGTGGGGGGGCACCTCGCTGCCTCACCAGCCTCTGTAAATAACGCCTGAGGGAGGATCAGAAGAGGAGAGGAGAGGGAGGATCAGAAGAGGAGAGGAGGTGAAAGGAAACACAGACACAGAGCTGGGGGGAGACTTCCGGGGAGACGCGCCCGCTCTGATGTTAACTGATCCATTTCGGCTCGCGCCAGCTGTCTTTTCTCTCTCTTTCTGTGTGTCTTTATATCCTATTCTCCCATTATCTTTGACTTTCTGTTGCCCTCGTTTTCTGTTGCTCTGTGTGGGTGTCTAAGTGTGTGCGCATGCGTTCTTGTGTGTGTGTGTGTGTGTGTGTGTGTGTGTGTGTGTGTGTGTGTGTGTGTGTGTGTGTGTGTGTTCTGTTATTTCTGTGATCTCTGGCTCTCTGTTGCTCTGTTGCTCTTTTTTCTCTCTCTCTCTCTCTTGTTCCTCTCTCTCCACCTCTCTCTACTTCTCTCTCATTCCCTCTCTCCACCTCTCTCCCCTACTTCTCTCGTTCTCTCTCTCCACCTCTCTCCCCTACTTCTCTCGTTCTCTCTCTCCACCTCTCTCTCTCTCTTCGTCTCTCTGTGTGTTTCAGGCATGCAGGAAAATAAAGAGGAGCTTTTGATGGATGACACTAAATAGAAAGGAGGAGCTAAGGGAGCAATGGATTGTGGGTGGAAGGGGCAAAATCATTCAGTCAGCTCCAGATCACCTGCTCTGTCAGGACAAACCAGTTAGTGGAAAGAGAGAGTGAAAGAGAGGTGAAAAAAAGGGATGATGGAGAGAAGGAATGATGAGGACGAGAAGAGAGCTAGGAGTAGGGTTTTGATAAGTGACATTATTGATGTCAGACAGGTACAAATCAGTTTCTTAAACACAGAAACAAATAAATATTTTATGAAGGCATGACATTTTCCTGGTCCCAGTGAGGTAAGTGTTGTTTTTATACCAAGCACTCCCTCCACTGTTCACAAAAAACTACAAAAGCTAACTGATATGTCTACAGTAGCCGAGGTTATGGTTTGGTTCAGGAAAAACCAGACCTAGTAATTAGTTACAGTAAAGCAGAGGTAAAGGAAAACACTATAATAGTATGTCAGGAGTGTGTGTGTGTGTGTGTGTGTGTGTGTGTGTGTGTGTGTGTGTGTGTGTGTGTGTGTGACATCTCTTTTTGTGGTTAAAATGGAATATGTGAGTTCAAGTGTAGGTGGTGTGTGGACTCATCACCCAGCGGGGAGCCATCTTTTTCCCTCAGCACCAGAGCTTAGTTCTACACGCTGGAACATCCTTTCCTGTATTCCACTGGTGGAGGGAAGTGTTGCATGCTGGGAGATTGTTGCGGAGGGGTGAAGAGGCACTTTAGCTGCCTGTAACAAAAAAGTGCTGAGCCACAACAGTCAAAGCAGCACGGAGAAGTTAGCCCCACCCCCCCAGAGTACCAAGGGAGAGAGGGAAGGAGAGAGAGGAGACAGGGATGAGTGGGAGAAAGGGATGAGAAAGAGATTGAGCTTTTAAAATGACATCCCACACAATCTGTCATCTCATCTTTTTTGCTCTGATGAAATGCTGGAGGATTTTTAGTTAATTAAACGGGATTATGGTTCAGCCCAAGGATCAGGCTGTTCATTTCTCTCTCTCTCTCTCTCTCTCTCTCTCTCTCTCTCTCTCTCTCTCTCTCTCCTCTCTGCCTCTCCCTTGCTCTCTCTCTCTCTCTCTCTCTGCCCCTCTCTCTATCTCTCCTTCTTCACCTCCTCCTCTCTCTCAGAGCCAATATCTCTGTAGCTCTGTTTGTTTGGAGGTGCTGCAGCAGGGCGGTGCTGAACAGTCACATGACCCAGCAGAAAGCACAATAGTGCCCCGTCTGCCAAGAGGCTTAAACCCTTCACAGACACACAGGCCTAGCGAATAAACCACCCTGCACCGTGATAGGAACTCCATAATCTCAAGTCTTTACAGACCCCTAATGTGAAGTCTGATTCTGAAAAAGCAGGCATATTAAATATGTCATCACTAATCAAACTATGTAGGTGCAGGAGCACTGAATATACTATTGACCTCATGAAATTGGACCTGGTTAAAGAAACAGTCCTAATTTGAAATGATTTGGGCAAAGCACTGGCAGCAGCGTTTAAATGGGCATCAGAAAGTGGACATGGGTGACCACGGCTGGTGGAGGTCCTTCCTCCTTCTTCTTGTTCCTGCCCCTACCTGGAAACCCCCCCAAACCACCACCCACCTCTTCTGCTCTACAAGCAGAGTGTGGAGAGCATAGTTGAGCCCACTGGTTTCTGATGTGTTTATAGAGCCCAGTTACACATCAGTTCGTTCCCTTACCATCCTCTCATCCATCCATCTATCCGTCCGTCCCCCCCATACGTAACACCTCGCTAGCCTCAGAATCACAGACGAGGAGCCTCTCCAGAACATCCAGGAGCGGGTCAGAATCACAGACGAGGAGCCTCTCCAGAACATCCAGGAGTGGATCAGAGTCACAGACGAGGAGCCTCTCCAGAACATCCAGGAGCGGGTCAGAATCACAGACGAGGAGCCTCTCCAGAACATCCAGGAGTGGGTCAGAGTGCAGCTGTACTGGTGAAAATGTTTTGTGGTGTAACGTATTAGAAAGTTTGTTCTCTGGGCGTATGCTGAACACAGGCATTTCTCCAGAAAAAAATTAAAATCTTACTGCCTGAAAGCAGCACCTTTTGGATTTTGTTAGAATTCTTAATATTGTTAACATTCCTCCTATACGAAAGGAGGAACGGTGGACAAAATGTACTTGAGATGAAGTGTTTCGCAGCACTGGAGAAGCACTCTGCTGAGAACCTGCGTGAGAAAGTGCAAAGTCATTCACGCCGTAGCCCGGTTCTTCTGCGGTGCTGTGACGTGGACCAGATGTGTGGCCCAACTTGCTTCAGGAGGGCGTGAGCAAGCAACCCGAGGTCTAATTAACTAGAGGAAGACTGCAAATGAGTAGAGGTGAGGCTCTTGGAGGCCCTGCTGATGACTGCTTTGAAACGGTCCGCACGCAGGGTAACTTGCGTAAGATTTCTGGCCCGTCTTCACCGCTGCTGTCAGATCGAACTATGACGTGCGTGGATGACATCAGCAAGCCGAGGCCGCTCACAGCTCACAGCTGCTTGGGGAGGTGGGAGGTGATCTCGGGTCAGGAGTGCGGTCAGCCACGGTGCGTGTGGGGCCACGGCCCGGCGCGCTATTACACAGCACCAGTGGCGTCGGTAATGGATCAGGCTGGCAAAGCAGGCCGTAAACCCATCAAGCAGCCCCAGCGAGGATGTCCTCCCTCTAAATTACAGCCACACCCTTTGTTCTATTGCGCGAGCCTTATTTATTACCCTCCCTTCCACTGGCCGCCTCCTCTTTCTCTGCTGCTTTGCATATTGTGTAAGTCACCTCCGCTGCCATTACACACAATTAAGACCAATTTTCTATACAGATATGAAGGAGGATCACTTGGTTGGCTGAGCTACCTGTCACTCAATCAGTCGGTTTCCTCATTGGTTGACAGTCCACCGTTTACTCCTAGTTCGGAGAGTGTTCTGTCCTTCGGCTGAGTCAGCACTGGGCACAGAGTGCTCGTGGGGTTTTAGCCTGACCCCCATTCGTTTCCTGTTATTTCTCCAGAGAGAGGAAACCAAGGAGCCTGGAAAGAACAAAGTGGCCTTCAAGCTGTGAGCGTCGCATCAGCAAAAAAAAAAAAAAAAAATGGAGAAATGCCTTTGAATCAGGTATCGATTCATTATGCCTGATGGGGCCCGAGCTTGGTGTTCCATGCTTTGTAGTTATAGCAACGAGCCACCGGTCTCTTTGTGATGTCGAATTTCCATTCAAGTGGCCTTGCAGTTTAGAGTTGCTGAAGTGGGCCTCCAATCCGGTCGCGCCATGTGAGCAGGCTCCACCCACTGAGCTGTGGCGTGGGCTGCCGCCATTGGTTAATGAGCCACATGTACCAATGTGTGTTCTTTATTTGTCTTTACATATGCAAATCAGACGGCAAGGCGGCTGCCTCCACAAGTATGAGAGGAAGAACTGAGATTTAAAGGGTTCCCCATCAGAACACCTGAAATGGGCTGAAAGTCCCTTTTTTTTTTGCGTCTGATGAAAGTATCTGGAGAGAAACTGATAAAAGTAGGACAGAATGAGTTCAGCTTATTTTCCACATGATGGGCAATAATTGGCTTCTCTCTTCTCTCCAGTCCTGGGTCTTCTGATTTGAACATAGGCAGGAGTAGAGCTCAGACTAATTGAAACACCTCCAGTTGGCACGTGGGGGTGTGTGTGTGTGCGTACACACACAGGTGCACGGTGAGTAATTACCAGGTGTCACCAGGTGGAAGGCGGCGTGTGATGGAGGGAGGAGACGTCGGTGGGCACGTTCAGGGAGGAAGAGGAGCAACCGGGGTTGTGTGGGTGCAGTCAGGCTAGAGCGTCCGATGTTCACTTTTCAGCCGTGGCAGCCACGTGCTCGAGCGCACGCCACCGAAGCCACCAGGGGCAGAAGAGCGTCCTTCCGGAACATCGCCCACCCCGGAACATCGCCCACCCCGGAACATCGCCCACCCCGGAACACCGCCCACCCCGGAACATCACCCACCCCGGAACATCGCCCACCCCGGAACATCGCCCACCCCGGAACACCGCCCACCCCGGAACATCGCCCACCCCGGAACATCGCCCACCCCGGAACATCGCCCACCCCGGAACATCGCCCACCCCGGCTTTGGAGGCGGAGTCACGGCCGTTTTGAGCGCGCCCCGGTCAAACTCCTGTAAGTGTCTCCGCAGTCTCCGCCCTCTCCGGATTGCAGCAGGCAGCTGCCTCCGTATTTTTACAATGAATCTCAGATAAGCCCTAAATTCCCCAGGCTCCTCACAAAGAGTGCTGCGATTGGCCCTCGTCGGGGTGTTATTTGCTTGCTTTATATAAGATTGGTGAGCTTATGTGCTTTAGTGGCCGGGGAAGTGCTCCACGGCGCCGAGGTCAGGATGTGCTGAACAGACAGACGCAGTGATCCAGTGAAGCATCAGTCTATCTGATATAAAGGCCAGCTTAAGACGATGCCGCTAAAATCTGTGAGGATTAGGAATGAGATTGAGTGATCCGGAGCACCGGCTGCAAGTGTTTGTGGGCTGTGTGTGTGTGTGTGTGTGTGTGTGTGTGTGTGTGTGTGTGTGTGTGTGTGTGTGTGTGTGTGTGCACTAATATGTGTATGTGTGATGGTTGAACTGATAAGCAGGTCCCATCTTATCGCTGTGTGTGTGTGTGTGTGTGTGTGTGTGTGTGTGTGTGTGCACTAATATGTGTATGTGTGATGGTTGAACTGATAAGCAGAAGCAGGTCCCATCTTATCGCTGTGTGTGTGTGTGTGTGTGTGTGTGTGTGTGTGTGTGTGTGTGTGTGTGTGTGTGTGTGTGTGTGTGCACTAATATGTGTATGTGTGATGGTTGAACTGATAAGCAGGACCCATCTTATCGCTGTGTGTGCCACACAAGCCGAGAGAGAGAGACAGAGATATGTGTGTTCACGCGATTGATTATTTAATTAAAAACACAGCTGGGAATGAGCACAGGTAATTGCAGGTCTAAGCCGATGAGCCAGGACCACGTCCATCTCTCTCTCTCTCTCTCTCTCTCTCTCTCTCTCTCTCTCTCTCTCTCTCTCTCTCTCTCTCTCTCTCTCTCTCTCTCTTAGTTTTTCAAGGTTTCAGTGAAGGAGCAAATTGATGTAATGACTCACCTAATTCTGCCACAGAGTTGAGCCGTGTGCCTTTGTGCGTTTGCCTCAGTCTTGTCTCCACAGAGAACACACTATTGCGACAGGTGATATATTATACGGGTGTAATACAAAAACAGATGACTGTCGTAACATAGACTTGATCACACGTGTGCATGTTTGTATGTGTGTGAGCATGTAGCCAATGTAACATCATGTTCTAATGTCATGTAATTGAATTCGGCTGTAAATTGAGTTTGCTGTGTGTGCGATTTGATGCTTAGCGTCTTGGCGATTCTCCTCGGCTGCATCTGAGAAGCTTTATTCCTCCGTGAGGTTCAGACTTCACTCCTGGCTTCCTTTCCTGCCTCTTCAGATTCTCTCTGAGCCTTACTGGTTGGACCGTAATTGGGCCCCAGTCGAAAAGGTCACCAGTGCCACTGACAAGCCTCTAATGAAGTGATGAGGACAGTAGACATGTCTTCGCTGGCTAATATATCACCGCTTGAAAATAGCAAACACAGTCAAAACACAAACAAAAACAGTCACAGGCACAACCTCACTACTGAAATGTCATTGTGGATGTGTGGATGTGCTGTACATGCTTCATATAGGTTCAGTGCCCACACACTTTATTAGAAGCACCTGCACCGCATCTTAAGTTCATGTCGGTTACGTATTCTAGGCTTGTGTAGGTACAGGCTGTAAACCAGTACATTCTGTGAGATTCTGTGTTTTAAAAACAGTACTAACACAGACCTAGTATATTTTTTCAGTGTGGTTGGTGTAAAGATATAGACACATATCACATTGACACATATCTGTCATCCATTTATATCAGATAAACACACAAAGAGTGTTTACTGTATGGCTTCTGAGATGAGAGCTACTAAAGAGATCAAATCAAGCCTCACTAGCAGACCTCACTAAATAATTATTAGCTTTTCAGCTAATAGTTCCTGGAAGCTAAAAGCTTTTAATTTGTAAAATGGATCAGATTGCATTGCTCAGGTTGTAATAGGCTCCTGTTGCACAGCAGTTAACTCTTAATATTTTCATGAAATAAATGTTGAGAGCAAGCCTTTTCATTTATGTTTTACACTATCCCATTTTTCTGCACCGTAGTACGTCGGTGAAGCTAAACTCCAGTGCTGTAAGGTTGCCAAGTCCTCTCTCAGGGAAGAAAGGCTAAGAGGAGGTTAGAAGGATACTGGCAAGGAGACGGGCGTCTGGGGGACTCAGTGCACCGCTACTGCCAGGAGATGAAGATGGAGTGGAGGCTTAGGACATGTGTCTGCCACGCTGCACTTTTGTAGAGTTTGGCAGTAGTCTGGCAGTCTGATAGGACAGAAATCCTCAACGGCAGCTCTTCAGAGATCTCAGGGTTATGCCGTGATAATGAGCTAATGATTTGTGTGTGTGTGTGTGTGTGTGTGTGTGTGTGTGTGTGTGTGTGTGTGTGTGTGTGTGTGTGTGTGTGTGTGTGTGTTAGGCTCCCTTTGGGCTACACTTTGTCCTAGTCTCAGTGCTCACCTGTGCATAAAATTAACTTATCCACCTGGACTACTGCCAATAGAACTAACACAAAACTGACACCCAACACACACACTCACACCCAACACACACTCACACACACACACACACACACACACACATCGATGTCAGTCCTGTGCAGAAAGAAGAGAGGTCTGATTAGTGTGCTGGCTGGGTTCAGGGAGTGTCATCCAATTATATAAGCTAATCAGCTGATCCTAAGAAAGGCAGCTTGAAGGTTTAATAAAGAAAAAAAAAAGTTTATGTCTGATACAAACGTAGCATCTGCACATTTTGCTGTCATGTAAGTCTAGCCTGAATCTGCGTTGTAGATTCTCTATGGGATTGCCTGTGTACACTGTGCATAACAGCAAAAAGGTAGTTTACCAGTATATCCTGCCTCACTGTTTCTGTATTAATTTGTTTTACTAGAAAAATCCTTGTTTCCTATCTCTCCTGTCCTTTGCACTTTAGCTCTGGAACATGTGCAGATGGGCACGTTGCCATTTAAAAATCCAGCCATTGTTTGCATCTCAATATATATTTAAAGACCGTTTATACACCTGCTGAATGGGAAGTAGAGTGAGAGACAGGACATGGGACAGGGAAAGAGGGGACAGAGAAGGAGACAGGGTGGAGGGGACAGGGTAGAGGGGACGGTAAGGGAGAAGGGAAGAGTCAGTGTGCTGTTCTGTCCACGGTAGGGCCATTTCTTTATGACCACAGTGACATCTTCCACTGTGCAGCTGTCTAAACAACGCAAAGACGGCGTGTGAGGCAGGGCCAACACGTCAGTGTCCCTGAGTGTGCAGGTCGTGTAGGGGCACGGCGAGGGATATGTAAATGAATGTGTAAAATAAACCTAATAAAGATATCTGTCCTTCTGCGACATGTTGAGAACATGTTGAATCAGATGTGATCTATTTTATATGCAGGGTAGAATAGTAGAAGAGACACTAGGTATTTCCACCTCGATTTTATCTTGCAGTTTTATTATTATTTTTTAAAGAATCCTTTTTTGCACTTATATATAAAAAAATCACCACAGTAATCCAGAATACTATAGGCTACACTGAATTTATATGGAGGATGTGAATTCAAAGGAAATAGTTCCTTGTGTTTATTCTGTACATGTTGGGCCGCATTAGGTACCGAGGGAGATGGATGACTTGGATCGGGAGAGGCGCATTCTGGCCAGCCACGCGTATACTCGCTTACAGTGAACCAATCGGTCTTGCCTACCCAAGTAGAGAAGGACTAATGAACTTTTAGGGGACTTGCTTACTGGGCTCGTGAGGTGGCGCGTGAGACGAACAGCGCTGTCCGCGTGCGGAGTCGTGGCAGGACAGTGATGAGTTGCAGCAGCTCCAGGCCGGAAACAGGGTGCGTTGTTGACCGGAGTCCCCGAAATGAAAGCGGTCGTGCGCCACTTCTGTGTGATTAAGGCGGATTTCACCGGGAAGGTGAAGCTTTAGATCCGAGGCCCACGCGCAATAACGCATGTCTGTGCTCCTCCTCGATAGGCGCTGTGATCAAACCGTAATGAGCTTCGCACCCTGTTCCCTACTCCTTTAGTCGGTCGTTCATGAATAAAGAACAAACGTGTTACTATTTATAAGCTACTGAAGTATGTTATAGAGCTCGGGAGGTTGTGGTGGTCTTACTAAGCGAAATGATCCTGCAGCAGGATTCTTATGTGAGCTGCGTGAGGAGATTGTGCACGTGTGACCACCGTGGAGTTCAGATATGTCATCGGCCTGAATGTTTACTGCTGTTATTATTATTTAATATCAGTTGTGCTTTTTGTTTCTGCACGGGCAAATTGCTTCACACTTGGTAAAATATCTTTAAAGTACAAACATCCATGTTACAAATATCCAGTACATATAACACATATTCTATCATGGACGTAGCCCTTAATACACACACACACGCACCATCTGTCTCTCCCCACCTCCTCTCATCTATCTGTCGCCGTGTCGTCTGTGAATCCCTCATAAATAAGTGTGAGGGACGTGTGAGGAGACGCAGCGCCGACTGGAGTGACAGATGGAGGGAAGGCTGCGCGCGACCGCCGCGCGTTCACCCGCGGTTTCGTTCTGGCGCGCTCCCGCGAGCTGCGACCCACTGTTGAGGCTTTTGATTAACTTTGATTGATTAGCAGCTTCACAGGGGCAGACTGGCACGATCAGTTTTGCGCTATGCTATTTTGCCTTTCTGTGGAGCAGAAGCACTATTGTGAAGCGGTGTTATGTGGTGAAGGATGTGTGTGACGTTGACGGTGAAGGGCGATGAAGGGTACACAAGTGAGATGCCACAGATAGTCTGAATGAAAACAAAGAGAGATTGAGAGCGTCTCTGAAGTTCCCGTTTGAGTAACGACGCGTATTTGTATGCCTCGGAGGTTTGTTAGCGCTTTTCGTTTGTTCTTCTAATGTTCTTTTTACACACGCGTCACCTTAAAGATTATAACCACGCCAGTGCTGCCGTGCACGTGCACGCTGCACGTGCAGGTTGTGTAGTAGCGGCAGTGTTTGCTGATGCTCCTAATGGCTCCGCATCGCTCTCTTGGATTCTCAGGTCTGTCTCCGAGCTGTATGTCTATTCAAAGGCATGCAAATTCATCCTTCTTTCTGCCCACTTGTTTGCTGTATAATTGCATAATTACATTCTGAGCACACACCGCCACAAACCATAAACAGTTGCCTCTAATTTATAATTTTTTGTTATGTCCGTCCAGGTGAGGGCTCGGTTTTTATGTTTTATGTATGAATGTTGTCCTGTGAGTCTCTGTGTTTATGTTGGTCTTTCAGGACTCCATGTGCACCCACCCACACACACACACACACACACACACATACATTCTGCCTGCTGCCTCCAGAGCTCCACTTCTAATTCAGGTCTCGAGTGTTTTATTGGTCCCTCTGGACACAGCAGTAAATAAACAGTGAGAGGCAAGACACGTGTGTGTGTGTGTGTGTGTGTGTGTGTGTGTGTGTGTGTGTGTGTGTGTGTGTGTGTGTGTGTGTGTGTGTGAGAGAGAGAGAGACACTTCTGTGATAGCACACATGGGCATGCACTGAAGCCATCTCTCCATGCTCTTCAAATTACTGGGGAAATGTCTTCTGAGTTGGTCCGGTCCGGAGGCCTCTCCTTATGCTCTGCGACAGCTGTCCTCTAGCAGGAAACTGGAGCAGGGCATCTCTCAGGCCCCTCCCTCTCCTCATGACTGCTGTCTCCCAGGCCCCTCCCTCTCCTCATGACTGCTGTCTCCCAGGCCCCTCCCTCTCCTCATGACTGCTGTCTCCCAGGCCCCTCCCTCTCCTCATGACTGCTGTCTCCCAGGCCCCTCCCTCTCCTCATGACTGCTGTCTCCCAGGCCCCTCCCTCTCCTCATGACTGCTGTCTCCCAGGCCCCTCCCTCTCCTCATGACTGCTGTCTCCCAGGCCCCTCCCTCTCCTCATGACTGCTGTCTCCCAGGCCCCTCCCTCTCCTCATGACTGCTGTCTCTCAGGCCCCTCCCTCTCCTCATGACTGCTGTCTCCCAGGCCCCTCCCTCCCCTTATGACTGCTATCTCTCAGACCCCTCCCTCTCCTCATGACTGCTGTCTCCCAGGCCCCTCCCTCTCCTCATGACTGCTGTCTCCCAGGCCCCTCCCTTCCATCATGGCTGCTGTCTCCCAGGCCCCTCCCTCTCCTCATGACTGCTGTCTCCCAGGCCCCTCCCTCTCCTCATGACTGCTGTCTCCCAGGCCCCTCCCTCTCCTCATGACTGCTGTCTCCCAGGCCCCTCCCTCCCCTCATGACTGCTGTCACCCAGGCCCCTCCCTCTCCTCATGACTGCTGTCTCCCAGGCCCCTCCCTCCCCTCATGACTGCTGTCTCCCAGGCCCCTCCCTCCCATCATGGCTGCCATCTTCAGTGCGCTGTTCTACAGGGTCTCCCACACTTTCCTTGTAATGACGAGACCAGAGTGCACGTTGCTCCCCCACCCCACTTTATACTTCATATTCTGTTCATTTAATGACACAATTGATCAGATCAATGGTCCAATTTACACAGCGAGGTCACTGCTGCCATGTGTGTTTTTATTTATCGCTCTTCCCCGCAGGGGCCAATCGTAACATCCCTCTCTCCCTCTGCCTTCCTCTCCCTGTCTCACCCTCACACACATCTACTCGTATGTCTTGCGCTTGTTGCAGTTAGCCCTCCGTACCATTTCCCTGGACTTGGCATATTCTTGCTCTGCAATAGCACGAGAGCGCTGGGCGGGGCTGCAGATGCTTCGGTGGTGGTGATGGTAGTGGTGGTGGTGGTGGTGGTGGTGGTGGGTGTGGTGGGTGTGGTGGTTGCTGGAGGGGGGGCTTTAGCCCAAGAGCACATGGAGTTTATTCCAAAGTGTTTTACATCTTTAACTTATGGAGCATGTAGCAGAGTAACCATAGCAGATTTCAATATGGTGTTTCACTATGTGCCAAATGAATTTGTTGAGGTTCAAGAGTATATTTTTATTTCAATTAGATTTATCCATTCTAAATGAGATTTATTAGATTAGACATTTTCTAGACAATGGTAGGTTATTTTCAGTATGTAACATTTAATGTGCGGTCTGAGTACACTGACTGGACCTTATGAAATGCAGGGACATAGCACATGATGTCTGAGATGAACCGGTCTGAGGATGCAGACTCATTATTAAGCTTGAACCGAATGGCACTTTGACTTATCCCTGTGGGCAGCAAATGGCAAATCAGTGTGAAAAAACATTCAAATAAAATTTCAGTCCTGCTTGTTTTCAGGCTCAGTGCTCGATTATTTTTGAACAGAAGTATTTATTTTTGGTCAGGCAAGGCAAATTAAAAAATACTAAATGAATAAACATGCTGGTTGCTGTCCACTACAGACGTGGAGTGTTGTGTGTTCAGCCTTCTGGTCAGAGCACTTGGGTGGGATTGATACAGATATCAATACAAAGGGGTGTGTGTGTGTGTGTGTGTGCGTGTGTGTGTGTGTGTGTGTGTGTGTGTGTGTGTGTGTGTGTGTGTGTGTGTGTGTGTGTGCACGTGTGTGTGCATGTGCACGCGTGTAAGCTCAGAGTGCAGAATCATTTCACACTCTGCTGGAGAGGCAGCATCACATAGGGCGAGTTGGGACTACATTTGATCTGCAATGCGATAGCAGCCATCACAGGCTATCAGGGGCTAATGATCCACAGCCTGGAGTAGCTTTCAGTTCATCGCTATGACCCTCAGTCAGCCTGCTCGTGGCAGAGAGCTGCTGTGTGTGTGTGTGTGTGTGTGTGTGTGTGTGTGTGTGTGTGTGTGTGTGTGTGTGTGTGTGTGTGTGTGTGTGTGTGTGACTGAGAGACTGAAGACTCCAAAATGTGTCAGAGGCTAGCGGCGGGGGGAATTGTTGCTGGGGGATTGTTCAATTTTTTCTGTTCATTTCCCAGCTGCTTCCTGTCACTTGCCTGGCCCCGCCCCTCGTGCTGACCACGCCTCCTCCTCCTCCCTCCTCTCCCCCCCTCTCAGGTCCTGAAGGGCAGTAAGAAACTGTGCATGTCCGTGCGCTCCGTCGGACGCATTCCGGGTGGCTACGTCACCAATCACGTGTACACGTGGGTGGACCCGCAGGGCCGCAGCGTATCGCCCCCTCCTGACCTAGCCGAGCACCACAGCGCCACCCTGAGGCGGAGCAACGCCACCATGCAGCGACGTAGCAACATGCAGCTGCTACAGGAGGGAGACGAGAAGAAGGTGTGTGTGCGTGTGTGTGTGTGTGTGTGTGTTTGTGTGTATGTGTGTGCATGCATGGGCGGGTGTCTGACTGTGTGTGTGTGCACGTGTGTGTGCACGTGTGTGTGTGTGTGTGTGTGTGTGTGTGTGTGTGTGTGTGTGTGTGTGTGTGTGTGTGTGTGTGTGTGTGCATATTACAGCTGGGCAAAATATATAAAGTTAAAATATAAAAGTAGTTTTGCTTATGTAACTACATTTTGTTTTACATTTAAGCTTTTAGTTTTGTTGTTGTTTATGTATGTAAGATTTGAACTGGATACCGAATATTAGAATTAAGGTTTTTTATTTTTATTTTAATGATGTTTATCTCTGTAGAACTGCTCTGGTTTGAAGAGTGTGGGAATTTGGCTCAGCTCCCGGGCCTTACGGGTTGCCATATCCACCAAGGAGATGTTTTACATTACAGAGCCACCATCTCTAAAGGAAAGGGGAAGTCAAGTAAACTCAAGCACTTATAATCCCCCAATTACAGCTGTAGCCTGTACTCATGGGTGGTCACTACAGCAGAAAGCCCTCATCCTGGGGCACAGCAGTAGAAGTGTTGTTGAGTGTCATCAGTAGAGAGAAGACATAATACTCAGAAATCCCAGCTGTTGGCAGGTCAGCTTTGAGTCGTTCTGCGGTACCCCTTGTTTCCTTTTATGGCAACTGCAGATCGGCACTGAAAGGTGAAGAGGCTTTGTGACTAAGGTTAAAGGTCAGGCCAGGAGGTGCCAAAAGGTTAGAAACTGCCCTTGTATATATGAAGACTGTTGAAGTAAATGGCATTGGAGGTTAAGAGATATAGCTATTGTTCACTTCATAACCATAATGTTTTTGTTAATATTTTTTGAGTCAGAACACTTATTAGAATATGGGGTTGTTCAGAATTAGACCACTCCCTCTAAACATAGCAAAATTAGACCAATCCATCTAAACACTGCAAAATTAAACCACTCTCTCTAAACACTGCAAAATTAGACCACTCCCTCTAAACACAGCAAAATTAGACCACTCCCTCTAAACAGCCTCTGCGGTTCATTCCCAGCAGGCACTGCTATACCTCCACGCTGGGACTCAGTGCTCCCCCCCCCCAGCAGTCAGCCGGGTGAAGGAGGCTGTCCGCGGTACAATGGCAGAAATGCCTGGAGGTTTGCAGCACCCATTATATAATCACTGTTTCTGTGGGCCAAACGTCCCGGACATGTCCAGCTGAAGATTACCAGGGTGGGACTGCGCTGTCCAGACAGTTATTAAATGTCTGTGTGGACTCACTTCACATGGTTCCTCCACACTTCCTCCTCCGTCTCCAGCTGGCGCCTACCAGCCCTGCTTCATGTCTACTGCCTGGGGCTGTATCCAGAGACCAGGAAGCCTAGTGCTGGACTAATAGTGGACATTCCTCCCTGGAAAAGCTTTTTAGTGCAGGATTATGTTTAGTCTTTGTCTGGAAAATCCAGCCTCAGGAAAGCTGCATTAGTTTCAACTACAGTTGTGACTTCCATCCCCTACAAATTGTTTGTCATAGTGTATGAGGAACAAGTGTTGGTCACTTCAAAAGCTTTTTTTGATGTTCCTATATATATATATATATATATATATGTGTATACATCTTCAAAAAAGCATGACTTTTCTTTTCTCTCAGCAGTTACATTGAAGCAAGAGTATTAAAGGTTGAAATTTGTCCTGCACCAGTTCCATTTTGTGCCGTTAACCCTTAGGTTAGATTGGGACTTGTACGTCTTGAGAATTCATTTCCATCCTGCCCCTCGACCCCATTCTTCTCCATTTCCTTTTCTCATAACCTCAGCTCCTCTAAGCTCTCACCATTCATTCATCTGTCTCCTAAATCTGATTTTCTGCTGTTTATCGTCGGGGCTGTTTTGCCTCCATCTACGTCCAAGTGCCAGAATTTGTTAAATATGATTATAGGGGGAGTTTTATGACTCGCGCACCCAGGTGTAAATCTGCCCGGAGCTGGAGAGGTCCAGCATGGCCCGGCGTGGATGTGTTAGTGAGGATAAGATGTGTTAGTGAGGATAAGATGTGTTAGTGTGAACAAGATGTGTTAGTGAGGGCAAGATGTGTTAGTGAGGATAAGATGTGTTAGTGAGGGCAAGATGTGTTAGTGAGGATAAGATGTGTTAGTGAGGATAAGATGTGTTAGCGAGGATAAGATGTGTTAGTGAGGATAAGATGTGTTAGTGAGGATAAGATGTGTTAGTGAGGGCAAGATGTGTTAGTGAGGGCAAGATGTGTTAGTGAGGATAAGATGTGTTAGTGAGGATAAGATGTGTTAGTGTGAACAGGATGTGTTAGTGAGGGCAAGATGTGTTAGTGAGGATAAGATGTGTTAGTGTGAACAGGATGTGTTAGTGAGGGCAAGATGTGTTAGTGAGGATAAGATGTGTTAGTGTGAACAGGATGTGTTAGTGTGAACAGGATGTGTTAGTGCGAACAGGATGTGTTAGTGCGAACAGGATGTGTTAGTGCGAACAGGATGTGTTAGTGAGAACAGGATGTGTTAGTGCGAACAGGATGTGTTAGTGCGAACAGGATGTGTTAGTGTGAACAGGATGTGTTAGTGAGAACAGGATGTGTTAGTGAGAACAGGATGTGTTAGTGAGAACAGGATGTGTTAGTGCGAACAGGATGTGTTAGTGCGAACAGGATGTGTTAGTGCGAACAGGATGTGTTAGTGCGAACAGGATGTGTTAGTGCGAACAGGATGTGTTAGTGAGAACAGGATGTGTTAGTGAGAACAGGATGTGTTAGTGAGAACAGGATGTGTTAGTGAGAACAGGATGTGTTCCAGCAGAGCTGTATGTGTTAGTGAAGTACATTCCAGCCCCATGTTGCACTCTGACTTCAGTGGGACTTTGGGCTTCAGCCCCTGTACACTGATTCTCCGCTCTGTTCACTCTCCTATATGTCAGAGTGGAGCGACTGGAAAGGTCATTTTGGTGCGGTACCATGAGTTTCGGTAACCGCCGTGAGCCCTGGTTGAAGGCCCAAAAATCTCCAACCATAACTCACAGCCGGGACTTTTATAAATGCACGCCATTCTGAACAATGACATGTCCCATAATGTGGTTTGGCTTCCACTGTGCTGACCTTTCAAAGATAGCCGGGGCTACCCTTTAGCGGAGCGCTAGCGGGTCTTAGCACAGCCTATGCAGCAGGCAGTGCGCTGGACTGCATCGATCCCTCAGCGTGTCTTCTGCTCTTGTGACCTCATAATGGAGAGGGCAAATTCCTGCGATGCTATTGGAGCGGAGGCGTCAGGGGCCGAGAAAAAGTATGACCACCATCGCGTTTTCCACGGAGGGAATGAAGGCAGTTATTGTTATGTCAGAGATATATTGTAGATTTGGGGGATTAGTGTTAGTTGGTTTATATGAAGCACACAAAATAAGGTTCATTCTTGCACGATTTTATATTTACAATATATAATGACAGGGATTTAGTCTGAATGTTGAAATAGACACTGCTGCTTCAGTATTGGCTGGAATGTGTGGGGTGTGTCCTGAGTTGAGAGGGGCCTACATGTGCATTTCAGTAGCATAACCAATGAGAGTGCACAAGAGGCAGATGAGGCGGGGCACAGTAGAGGCGGGGCAGGGTAGGGGCCCGCCCCTACATAGCCACCTTCTGCACATGTCTCTTCACTCAGAAGTCAGCTTAAATGTATATTCAACTACCCTGATCTTTATTTATGCCTCGTCCATGGTAGACAACCTACACATTTTTAAGTGATTTTTAAAAATCTAAAATCCTCAAAAATGAAAGTAATACCATTAAATCATATCATAATATTTGTATTATCCATACATGCATGTCTTGTATGGAGCAACATCTAAATATGAGGCTTATTTGTTGCTTTCTAAGTGAATAGTATAGTGTACACATGTTATAGTGTCGATGTTAGAGGAGACTTTGGCTTGTTATGCAGTCTGTGGTGTGCTGGTGGTAGCTGTGAAGATGCTCAGTACAAGACTGGAGCTCAAAAACACTCACAAACACGCACGCTAAACAGATTAAACAAACTTCATCAACTGGATGCTTCAAAACACAGGAGGTGGTCTGGCTGTTATCTCTGTGTCATGAGGCAGGAATTTGAACTCAAAGTGTGCAGAGTATTCCAGATTTAACTCATTATACACAAAATATAATATATACATATAAGATATGCATAGGATCACCTAGTTCCAGTTAACTGGAATCTGAAGACTAAGACTCAAGATCATAATGAGGTTTAGCTGGAGCCCAAGACTATAAAAGTTCTAGAACTTTAATCTGAATCATTGAATCACTCAAATTCAGCCCCTTGGAGTCAGGGGTAGGTGGGATACAAATGCAACATGTATGGATGGTGACAGACAATCAGAGATAATGAAACTTTGTATTAGCCAGAAGGCTTTTATCATGAGTTTATCAGACCTACAATGCCTTTGGAAAATTAGCTTGATAAGTTTAATAAATTATTGTCAAACCTTCACACTTTGACAGATTACTGTGCATATTTGTTGGCAAACTAATGAAACGTCCGCTCTGCTGTTAATGTTCCTGCTTCTTAAGTGAGACAAGTTGACAAGACACTAGGAACTGGATGCTCACAGCTCACAAGTGCACAGCTCACAAGTGCACAGTGTACACAGCGGTAAAGGATCGCTTCAGGGTCCTAAATGCTGCAATGTCCTGCAATGCATGCTTACTGCATTTGGGGGGTCTAGGGTGCACGTGAGTGTTTGACACAAACTCAAGGCTGAGTGAAAATTCTATAGATGCCTGAGGCTTCATGTCTGATCTCGTGCCTGGTTTCAGGAGATCACAGGAGAACTCAGGAGTTCTTCTACGTAATATTCAGTGCTTGGTGGTTTGCTATATTTACTAATGTTGTTTAAAGTGTACACATGATGTTAATAGTATTTAGTTCCTGGAAGGAAGCTGAACGTAGGAATTTCACTGTGGGTGCAACTGTGGGTTTTCTGTACACATGGCACTACAGTCTTAATCTTGAACTTAATCTTGATCTGATCCTGATCCCGATGTGACCATGAGGAACAATGACACCACCCCTTCTCATGTCCTGTTTTATGCATTGCCATTCAAAGCAATGGTGGTTATTACCTAATTTTCCTGAGCAGATTTGTGTGTGTGTGTGTGTGTGTGTGTGTGTGTGAGAGAGAGAGAGAGAGAGAGAGAGAGAGATGGTAAGACAGACAGATAATGTATATGTATTCATATCTTACAGTGGTGTCATCCTGTTATATCCCAGGTGAACCTGGTTCTGGATGACGGCCGGTCTCTGGGTCTGATGATTCGGGGCGGGGCCGAGTACGCCCTGGGCATCTACATCACTGGAGTGGACCGAGGCTCTGCCGCAGAGAGTGGAGGACTGAAGGTATGACCTGTGACCTATGACCCCCCCTCCCTAGCCGCCATTCTCTCGGGGTCCTGTTTCGGAGCGCCTTGACTCTCTGTCATCTGTCAGCTTCACCTCTCACCCCAGCACTATCACCGCCTCCAGGCCTCCATCTGCCATACACTGGATCTCCACCCTCAGCCTTGGTCTGCACCACCTTCTTCCCTGTCCGTCTGGTCCCATGGTTTGTTGATGTGTGTGACGTCTGTGAGGAAGAAGGTGCCATGGCTAGAGGTGTGTGTGTGTGTGTGTGTGTGTGTGTGTGTGTGTGTGTGTGTGTGTGTGTGTGTGTGTGTGTGTGTGTGTGTGTGTGTGTGTGTGTGTGTATTTGTCTTTATGTATGTATGTTGTGGCGGTGATTGCACAGACGGGTTTTGCCGGTATCACACTTACATCAGCCTGCTTTGATGTGTCTATTAGACCCCCACAGGATCATCAGGAGAGCCCAGAGGGCCCGTGGGCCCGGGGGCCGGCCTGGCCCCTGCCACAGCCGTGCTCAGTGGGGCACCTCAACACTCTCTCACCTCGTTAGGACTTCACTGTGCTTCCCACTTCTCTTTATTTTCCTCCTGTAATATTTTTCCTCCTGCTATTTTGATGCTCTTTTGATGTGTGCCTGTGTGGGCGTGTAAGCCACGCGTCAGTGTCAAAGTGTGTGTGACTGCGGCCCCCAGACGCTCTGCTGATCTGCTGAGTAATTCGGGCAGACACGTTGCCTTCATTCCATTTTCACACTGCATTGCCTCTCCATTTGCTGTGTTTGATTGTAGACGATTATCGTCATTACACAGGGCTGCAGAAATTTGTCGGCTCGTGGCCAAGTATCTGATTTCTTTTGGTGCGAGACATTTAGATTTATACAATCAGAAGATCAGAAGAGGTCGAGTGTTTTCAGCTGGGTGGAATTCATCGAAGGTGCAGAGAGAAACTGATAGAAAGAGAGAAGGTAGAGTGAAAGAAACAGAGAGATGGTACAGGGAGAGATAGAGACAGAGAAAGAGAGTGAGAGAGAGAGGGTACAGGGAGAGAAACTCAGAGAGAGAAAGAGTACAGAGAGAGAGACTCCGATAGAGAGAGAGGGGGGGTATAGGGAGAGAGAGAGACAGAAAGAGAGAGAGACAGAGAGAGAGGGTGCGAGAGAGTACAGGGAGAGACTCAGAGAGAGAGAGAGAGAGAGAGAGAGAGTGTACAGGGAGAGACTCAGAGAGAGAGAGAGAGAGTGTGTACAGGGAGAGAGAGAGAGAGAGAGAGAGAGAGAGAGAGAGAGAGAGTGTACAAGGAGAGAGAGAGAGAGAGAGAGTGTGTGTACAGGGAGATACTTAGAGAGAGAGAGAGAGAGAGCGAGAGAGAGTGTACAGGGAGAGACTCAGAGAAATAAAAGTGGGAAGGGAGATAAACAGCTTTAGACCTGTTTGTCTTTTAGCGGCAGGCTTGTGTTGTCAGGAAAGAAAATGAACAACACATCACTGCTCACCCACCCTCCAGATCTCACATCACTGCTCACCCACCCTCCAGATCTCACATCACTGCTCACCCACCCTCCAGATCTCACATCACTGCTCATCCACCCTCCAGATCTCACATCACTGCTCACCCACCCTCCAGATCTCACATCACTGCTCATCCACCCTCCAGATCTAACATCACTGCTCACCCACCCTCCAGATCTCACATCACTGCTCACCCACCCTCCAGATCTCACATCACTGCTCATCCACCCTCCAGATCTCACATCACTGCTCATCCACCCTCCAGATCTCACATCACTGCTCACCCACCCTCCAGATCTCACATTACTGCTCATCCACCCTCCAGATCTCACATCACTGCTCACCCACCCTCCAGATCTCACATCACCGCTCATCCACCCTCCAGATCTCACATCTCTGCTCATCCACCCTCCAGATCATACATCACTGCTCATCCACCCTCCAGATCTCACATCACCGCTCATCCACCCTCCAGATCTCACATCACTGCTCATCCACCCTCCAGATCTCACATCACTGCTCACCCACCCTCCAGATCTCACATCACCGCTCATCCACCCTCCAGATCTCACATCACCGCTCATCCACCCTCCAGATCTCACATCACCGCTCATCCACCCTCCAGATCTCACATCACTGCTCACCCACCCTCCAGATCTCACATCTCTGCTCATCCACCCTCCAGATCTCACATCTCTGCTCATCCACCCTCCAGATCTCACATCACCGCTCATCCACCCTCCAGATCTCACATCTCTGCTCATCCACCCTCCAGATCTCCAGCTGGCTTGCGTTGTGTTTGGCGCCACCTGTGTGAACATGCACACAGCCACCATCACTGCGTATGTAAGCACATAGGGTCCTTGTGGACACACGGAATTACATCCGCACACGTAAATATCCGCATTCGTTCACGTGTTCACAACTCCATACATGCATTTCAGAGACAGGCATCACAGTTAAACCATCACACGAGCTTTAGGAACTGAAAGCATTATTTCCAGTCTTGCACATGTTGCTTTGTAATAGAGCTCTAACGCTAATGAATGATCGGCCCTCCTGGCTACCAACATGTGGGCCACTCCGGCGAGATGGTGCAGTGAGAACAGGGGGCAGGGTGGTGGCATAAACATCTCTAGATGGAGAACAGAGTGAGCAGGCCTCTGAAGCAGCCCCCCCGACACCCTGAGTGATCGTGTTATTACAGGAAGAGCAGTCGAGCTCCGCACAGGCTCTGATCGTTGAGCTGCGACGATCCGTTTCACAGCCAGACCCACAAGCCCATGGGTCCAGAATATAGCGGCTGAGTCTGGGTTATCCCCCATGATGATATGAAAGGAGAGATATTTGTGAAAAAATGGCTGACATTTGTGTCTATAGTGAAATTGCTGACACTTCTCCGCTTATGGCAGTCAAGTTCGGCCATATGGAACAGACAGATGTGTTGGCAGTAACAGATTGTAATTGAACAGAACAAATCTCTGTCTCACTGAAAATCAATTATTAAAACAAAGACCCTGAAACAGCATCTGTTCTGTCATATCTACTAGGAAAAAAGATCGGAAATGTGCCAAACGCTGATTATTTTTTGCGCATGAGAATATCAGGTACACGGGGAAACGATGAAGATGATGATGATGATGGTGCTAATGATGAGGCAAGCATGTGATTAAAAAGGCATCAGGCCTCTGCTGCGTTCATGTCTAGTGGCTGTATCGGATGGCTTTAATCCCCCGTGCTCCGTAAGGACCAGGATCGAATAGACAATATTCTCCCTCTGCAGCAGTGCTATTTATTTGCGAACCTTGTGTGTCACCTTCTTCGTTCACGTTTTCATTTGTCTCTCCTCCGAGGAGAGGGTTAGGGGAGCGTGGCTGTAAAACCCCCGAACACTTAATGACCAACTCGGGTCCGCAGGGTCCTAATTGGACCGAATAACGAGGCATCGCCGCCAGAGGTCTGCTGGGCTGTGAGCATCTCCAGCAGGAGTCGAAGATAAAAGTGCATCTCCGCTGGGCAGAGCGGCATCAGATCTGGGGCCAGTGACGAGTGGGAAAATGTTTCCAGGTCAGAAGGATCCAGGGTGTTTCTGCGTAACACTGACGGAAGAACCCGAGTTTGCTGCAAGCAGCACGAGTGCGAGGAGCTGTCCTGCCTTTGTGTGGGAACTGGATGGTGTGGGCGATGTCTCGCTGACCTTTAATACCCATTCAGCTGACTAGGTCTGTCCGTTCAAGGGTGCAGCTTATCCACGCTCAGACGGAAACATCCAGCCTGATAACGCACCATGTCATAAGGCCCATATCATCACCGAACGGGTCCGGGAGCATGACGGTGAATTCTCAGTGCCTCCGCGTTCCGCCCCTTCTCCATATCTCGAGCCCGTCGAGCATCTTTTTGGGATGAAGTAGAAAGAGCCGTTTGCAGCAAGACTGCACGGACATACAGATTGTAGCAAATGTGCACTGCGATGGTTTTATACCCGGTACAGTGTTCCTTCCCGTCTTGTTGGTCATGCCCAGATGAACTGATGCTGTGGTGAAAGTCAGAGCAGGTCAGATGATTAGAAAGATGTTCCCAGTATACCACGGTGAAGTCAAAGTGCGCAGTGTAAGCATGTGCAGGCATATGCATTCACAATAACACAATCGCTACATTGAACACTTGTGCAAGGCTTGGTGAGGATCTCACGACCTTCAGCTGAGGTTCGTGGGTCGATGTTATGTGATCCACAGCTCTATTCACTGATACAAGAGCATAAGCACAAGAGATAGTGTAAAGAAACCAGCTGTTCTTGGCAAATCCACAGTCTCCCACACCAGACGAAAACCACTTCACTCAGTGGGGACGGATGTATCCTCCTCGTTTGGGTTACTGTGTGGAGTGAGGTATTGGTCTTATGTGTTTGTGTGTGTATTTGTGTGTGTGTGCACGTGTTTTGTGTGTGTGTGTGTGTTTACCAGTTTCTGTGTGTATGTGTGGCTGTGTATACGCTACATAAAATGTGGCTTCCTGTTTTCACGTAGCTTCACGTTTGGGGGACTGCTGGATTCCTATAGCTTCGCTAAATGGAGAATGGATGATACACGGGAGCAATGACTATGAAACATTTTAATGGGAGTGGCTCGTAATTTGTAATGGTCAGATTACTGTAGCTGTTGTCAAAAAAATAAAAAGTCTTTTGGGGGCTCCATTTATTCTGTAGAGAGAAATTAGATTATAGCAAACATCAGCTTTGGCAAGAGTCCTTTTTTTCAGATGACACCATGATTTGCGTACCTAAATCTGAACTTTATGTGTCGGTTTATTTACAATCCTACAACGCGGTCACATTGCTACATGGAGAGTGTCTGATATTCAGTGCGGCCCCAGTGCAGTCGTACAGCAGTTGCTAGTACGCCCCTGTTAGGAGCAGTTGTGTGTGAGCGTCTACGCTGTGAAAGCTAGTATTCTTTCACATAAGATAACCCAAAACCAGCTCTCACTTCTGCCCCATACCGACGGGCCCCCCCCCCAAACACGACGGCCCCCCCCCCCCAAACACGAGGGAAGGAGAACAGAAGAAGATGTCTCAGCCTCCCCCCCCAGCTGTCACGGAGGAGAAGAAGGATAGAAATATCAGGGGTGCCGTGTTCAGAGGGAGGCTCCAAATCTTTGACACCCCCCCCCATCACTGTCTCTTTCATTTATCCTTCCTGATTGAGAGACAGATCAATGGGGAGAAAGTTAATGTGAGGATAATGACTATTGACCTTTATCCTGATGTGTCAGAGTCCTGCTGACAGTCCGTCCCGCCCATCTTCTAATCTAGCTTGCCATCATCCAGTTGCCTCTGTGGAATAGCACAAGATGGCTTTCCGAGGCTGAAGGCCAGGGTGCATTCTGGGAAACGGTTATGGTTCAGGGCAGATGAAGTGTTGATGAACAGACTAGGCTTGGTTAAAGTGTTAAAACTCAGGCTGCGTTGCTCTTTATAAAGAATGTTCTCGTACAATTATTCCTCTTTGCATTAATCCATAAATAAATTAGAGCTTCACATCCTACAGTTCTAAAGATATGAGGTGTTGCTTTTAAGAATCTCAATTCCGCACTGTCCTCAAATGCTGTGCTGTTTCTGATGATCAGACCCATATCCTTGGGGTGGCAAGGTGGTTTATGGGATATTCTTGGGGTGGGGGGTGTTTGCATCTAAAGCAGAACACAGAACAAAGCAACACATGTGAAGAATCCATCTCCCACACATCTCAGGGCTCCTGCCTCCGTCCCCGTCTCTGCTCTCTGACACTCAGGTGTAAGACGAAGCACTGGTCTTTGCGTCCATATTGATAAACACCATTCTTATTAATGTCATCATCAGAGGAGAGGAAGCGTGATTATCCTCCAGCTTGTCTGGTAGGGCTGGGAGCCAGTGTAGGCAGCGGTCCAGAGAGAGAGAGAGAGAGAGAGAGAGAGAAAGAGAGGGGGCAGTCACGTAATCCCTCAGCACAGACACACAAACCCTGTGTTGGACAGGTGAAGGAAGAAAGGATTACAGAGGAAAGAGCAAGCATGAGGGAGAGAGAAACACCTCTCTTCTTTTTCTCACCACATATACTAATGGATAGAAGCTAAGACACTGTGAGAGGAGGAGTGATTGAGTGAGAGAGAGCGAGAGAGAGTGAGATGACAGCGGGAACGTGAACAGAAGAGAGGAAATATGAGGATAATGACTCATGATGAATGGAAAGACCAGATAACAGGTTTAGTGAGATAACCGTGAGAGGGTGCAGAGACAGAGAGAATAGAGAGAAGGTTCACGTGTCGAATGTCAGCAGCACAGAACATCATGATTTGTGTGTGTGTGTGTGTGTGTGTGTGTGTGTGTGTGTGTGTGTGTGTGTGTGTGTGTGTGTGTGTGTGTGTGTCCATCACCCAAGCTTTCCAGGTAAATACGCGATGAGCTTGATTCACTGTGCCACGTTCCTTCATCCACTGACCACTGAACCACATGACCACCGCCCCCCAACACCCCCACCCACGCCCACGCCTGCTCCAGCAGCCCCTGACGACCTCCCCAACCCCGCCCTCTCTCTCTCTGGCCTCTCCGTCCCTCGCAGGTGGGCGACCAGATCCTGGAGGTGAACGGCCGCAGCTTCCTGAGCGTGCCCCACGACGAGGCGGTGCGTCTGCTGAAGGCCTCACGCCACCTGATGATGACGGTGAAGGACGTGGGGCGCCTGCCGCACGCCCGCACCGTGGTGGGCGAGACCAAGTGGATCCCCAGCTCCCAGATCACCGACAGCTCCGCCGGCAGCAGCGTGGCAGGGTGAGGGGGCGGGGCATACGGGGGGGGGGCATACGGGGGGGGGGCATACGGGGGGCGGGGCATACGGGGTGAGGGGCGGGGTTCAAAACGATGAAGGAATGTCAAATGTTTGATACTGTAGTTGTGTTCACTAGCGGTCTCCCGCGCAACAGCACCGGGCTAAACGCAGGATGTTGCTTTTTTGAACCGGCGGTTATTTCACACTTTTATTTCCACGAGTACTGTGTAATTCACGCTCACCGCTGAGACTGATATATTTTGGATGGCGTTTGAGAGCAGGACTGGCGTTATTTCCTTTTCTGTCTCGGCTTGCGTAAACAGCCCTCGGTGGTGCAGGCTGCACATTTGGGCTTAATGAACTACCATTCCTCTGCTCCTGGATGCCAGTTTAATTTAAGTGCAGAAACTGCTTAAGGCTCAGCTGAATAACCTGCGTAAGAGGCGGCTGGTGTGCCCGCTCCATCTATTGCGTCCTGCTTGCAGAACGAGCCGAGATGCTCCCAGCTCCTGTGTGCACGCCTGCTTGCTTCAGTTAAACAGTGCTGTAAAAATGGTTTCGTCTCAGAGAAAGTGTGTGTGTGTGTGTTTCCTTGTGCTCACATACATATACATCTGCACGTGTTTGCGTGTGTGTGGACGTGTCTGTAAGACGTGCCCTGCGCAAGGGCGTTTAGCGTTAGCGGTAATATCACTGGGCCGGCTGACAGCGAGCTGGAGCACTGCTTTCCTGGACCGGCACAAAATGCAAGGTGGCGTTTTTTAAAGGCTGTTTGTCAGCCGATTGCTCGCCTCTGCTGGAATGCAGCACGCCCGAGCAGACATGGCCACGGACCTTGAACACAGCTCCTCCTCGCACAAACCTCACCGTCTCCTGTGCGCTGCAGGCCAAGGCCACCCAGGAACCTTCACACCTCCTGCTTGTGTCCACCAGACCAGGAGAGCGCCAATCATGTTTTCGCGACACTGTCAAAAGACTGAATCTGTTCAATATAATAATAGGTATGCATGCACAGCTTGGTTAATACTACTGTTAGCTGGGAAGGTGCATTGACTGTTTTGAATTATAATAAAGCTCTTGCATGCCACAGTAGTTGCATTGATTTCTCGTTACATCCTTCTGTTCTGCAGACTCTCCCTGGATCAGGGAGCCTCGGCCCCAGGAAAGGTGAGTGCAAACGTCCCTCTTGTGTTTCACTTGTTTACAGGCTGATTATCACAGAAGCGTGACCCAATAGGGACTGTTTGCCACTTGTAATTATCCGTACAACCGCTCTTTGAATGTGAGCCGTTTGTGCTTTCATAACTATCGTATTCATGTCTCGGTAATAAAAGCACACATACATATTTTTGTGAATGGCCTAGAGAAGCAAACGCTGGCTTGTGTATTGCACAGAAGCCCAAGTGGTCGGTCCTTGGCTCGTTTCTTATGGTAATTCTGTTTTTCTTCTTCTGTGGTCTAGCATACTGGGATAGGCCTATTAAAACTGAAGCAGAGGTGAAGAACATTTGGTGTTCATGCTGCATAATGGATTGGACTCGGTCCGTTCACACTGCTTTGATAACCGAAACAATGCCTGCATGATAACATTCACGCCAAACTAATTACAGCTGGAATGAGGTCACGCAATCACAGGTCATTGCGTGACTTATTAGAGGCAGAACTCTCTCTGTATTGATGGGGTGAATATCTGTACAAATGTGCAGATATTCTCGCCGAAATGACATTTGGGCTTTGGCTAAGGAGGAATGTATGATCGGAATAATTCTTTCAGGTTTTGTGGCTCAGTCTTAGACTTGGTGAACGAAAGAGGAGAGAGATGAAGCAGACAGCTGAATCGACGTGGGGATGTTTACCCCAGTAAAAGAAGAAACAGATGAAGCACAGTGGAGAACTTATCGAGACACAGGGGAGATGCAACTCTGGTCTCATGAGCATTACCTTGTGTGTTGGGCAGGGCAAGCAGCACTTATGCCTATCTGTGGGTCCCCCCCAGTGCTGGGCTGTCCAAGGTGCCATGCTCTCACCAAGCCACTCCCACAATCCACTCCCACCAAGCCACTCCCACAAGCCACTCCCACTGCCTATATCACATCAGCCTCCAGAGCAGATGTGTCCACTCTCCATCCTCGCTGGAGAGATGGAAAACAAGAACACCTGTGATGAACAGATGTCCAGTAAGGTGACCCGTCCAGTAAGGTCGCCGTTTTTTTACACCAGTAACATAGTTCTCTGATACTGGTATGAGGTTCATGCAAGGAACAGCACTTGCTGATCAAAGGCTCTGAGCACGTGCGGACCATGTTGGGGGTTCAGGCAGGCACATGGGCTGTGTTAGCCTTGCTGCACATGCATTGCATTCTAAACAGCCACAGGGAGCTTAGCATATTGCGGAAGAGGAACTGGTAGCCATGGATTTGACTGTAAACTGACATATAAATTTCTCATTTATTTCCTGTGTAGTAACAGGTGCTCATAAATCCCATGTGAACCCTTGGTAACTTCTTCGTGTTACAAAACCTGTTTAGCTTGTTATGTGCCTCACTTCTCTGAAGTGGAAACGATTAGAACTGAAATGCGCTATGAGCCACATATGGCTGTACTGTTCACTGTGCAAGTTTAAGCGCGTATAGTATATGCCCATAATTTCAGGATAAGCTCATAATTTTAGGATAAGTCGTGTGAAACATTTCCATTGATCAATGTGAACTTGAAGTATGATTTCCTGTTCTTGAATGTAGTGCTGCATATCTTTTATACTGACAAGTATGTAAACAACTCATTGGTTTTCCACTGGTACATGTTCTAGCCCTGTGGCAAACATTTTAAGAAATAATTGACTAAGTAATTCCAGGTTTGCTTGAGATGGCGTTTTTGATTAATTGCAGGTCAGTGCATGGTAATTCCTGCTGCTGCAGGGGAAGAACCCAGGGATTATTGACGTGGTCTTTAAAACGAGAACATTCCTGTTGAAGGGATGCATCTCCGCCTCTCCTGCGGCCTGGACCACCTCCTCTCCTCCCAGCGTTTCATTCAGCAGAAACTGGGCTTCTGTTTTTTTTTTTCCACGTCCAAACTTAAGGGAGGCTTCACGGCTGGTGTCAGGAAGCTGTTTCACGCTATCGCGCCGTGTTGTAAGACTCCCGCTTGGCAGGAGAGACAGGAGGAGGATGTAGCAGGGTGCCGTCACGTCCAACTTTCCAAAGGTCCTTTCAAACCGGAGCGCACCGCCTGCGAACTGTCTGCTTGTTCTCGTGGTACAGGAAAAAAGCCCCTCTTTCATGTGCCACTCTGCTTTCTTCACATCAGAACTCCTTGCCTGGGCCTTGATCAGGAGGATGGTGTCCGAGTCCGAATCCCAGCCCCCACGCCCAAGTCCTTTGGTTTTGTGCTTGCTGGATTTTCCCGGCTGGGTGACCTTGCAGAGTGTTTGCTGAGCAGTGCACTTATTGCAGTAGTCTGGGTTATGAAGTTATGAAGCTGAGCGTGTTGAAAGCAGCTCTATGAATGTTGATACTCCGCCAACATGGATCACCGGCAGTTTTTGTGCTACAGTAGCTTCAAGTAGACAGCTACATCCATCTAAACTGGAAGTCGGACCAAACAGGACACGGGATGCACGTGAAGTGCAGCTTGGCCTCAGGACATGCGACTGAGCTGGGGGGCAGCGCCACCCGGGCACGGCCTTCTTTCTGGGTTGTGCCGCAAGGGGGGGCTCGACTCCCTGCTCCGCTCCGAACGCTGGTCTCCTGCTCGGATGAAGCTGTGTGGAAGTAGCGATGTGGAAGTCGATCTGCAGAGGGAAGACAATGTCACCGTCTGCAGGCTTTACTGAACCGAACCAGGAGTCCAATTTCGACGCGCTCCATTCCTCACAGGCTGGCCAGGAGAGCAGTAATACCCTGTGTAATGGACTGGCCCATCTATTAAAAGCAGGGCTTGCACTCCTGAAGTGTGTATGCCCCTCTATCCAGTCAGCATATTAAAAATTCATTTTCGCCCGCAGTAATGTTGACGGCGATGATGTTGTAATGGTTGAGACATCGCCTGAACCCACGTGGCAGCTCCCAAAGAGCACACATATATCATTTCATATTCAGTTGTAAGGTAACAGTATTAGCATGAAGCTAAATTAACTTGTAGCTGGTGGTGTTTGCAGTTTTGGTTATTAGTCTCACGTGGCAGGACGGGGTCAACAGACTAATGACCTTTTTACAGTATATATTGAATGGACAGATGGAGTTTTAAGTGTAGCACTCGTGCTCTTAGTGTGTCAAAAGTGACAAAAGACAATGATTGTGCATGCTATGGGTATTCCAATAGGAGCAGAATCACTTCCACTGCCCGAGAAAAAGGGCAGGAAACGGGGAGAGAGAGAGAGGCTGAGCTGGGGAGGTGGGAGGGATCGTTAACTGGAGGAAACGGCGATTATTGACCGCAGAAGTCATCAAAACAGTGTAAGCAGGAAAGTGGTGAACTGTGCCTGTTCCATTGATCAGAAAATCACACGTGATCATTGCCACCTAATGTCTCCCAAGTCGTCATCTTCCCTGGAAGCGGGTCCGGCCCGAACTCTCTCCTTAAATTATCCCCTCAATCAATATACCCGGCCTCGCTGCTTTTCCCGCTAGTGGCAGAATGCAAATATGAGTTTTGCTGTAGCTGCAGTTTCTCTCTCTCTGGAGCTACTATGGTTTTTATCTCCCCCTCAGTACACTTCAAAGAAGTGAGTTGTCCTGCCGCTCGTAACAGCTGAAGCTGAATCAATGACTTCATTACTTAGTTCTGGCTCAGCTGAACCCGTATTTGGCACAGCGGTGAGTGAAGACTGGATCTTCTGCTCTGGACCTTCCCGGCCGGCCAGCAGGACCACGGGAGTCTTTAACTTTATATTTCGCTGTGATTATAATACCGAGCAGCACGTGCACCTTCGCGCGATTTAACTAGCATCTTGGCAAAGAGGAGCCTTTATATCGGGAGCGTAGCGAACGTTGTTGTGCGGCTAAGAGAGAACCGCCATGATCAGAGCCGCCGCCGTGATTATGCGGCCGCCGTGTTTGGGCCGCGTTAACGATCGTTTGCTGTAAGACGCTCGTACGTGGCCCCGGAGGCTGTGCACGGTCTTGGCGTGCCTTGATGGCATCTGTGGTCATCTGCTAAATATAAGCGAGCTGCGCTGTGCTCACGCTCGGATGCCCCGGCCATGTGGGCTGCACTAATGGGGAAGACTGCGCTGTGTGCTGGTGATCTGAATACACCCGGGCGTCCACTTGCCCCAGGAATGACCCGGGAGCGCGTGAAAGCTCTGCTGTCTCTGCTCCTTCACCCAGCAGGCCACGCCTCCACGGCATGCTGGACGAGGTCACGCCCCCTCTCTGCGTCCTCTGAGTCGATTATACCCCCCCCCGTCCACCCGTCCTCCTGACCCCCACCCCCTGTTCTTTTTCATAAACACACACAAATGAAACACACATATAAACAGAGTCTAATTTAGGTAAAATATCAAAATTAGCATATAATATCAAATTTTAATATGTAAATTACAGAACATGTTGCGTAACAGGAATATCCTGTAACGTGTGTAATTAAGTATCTGCAGGGATTAGATTAGCTACATTATTGAGCCTCTGCAAATAAAGTCCTGCTGGGAATAAGTCTCACTGTCCAGATTGTTCCGCCATTACAGACGCGACGGACACGTTCCTGCTGCCGCTGTCTGGGGCCGCATTGATCGCGCTCAGATCAGGGCTCTGTGTCTCCGTGATAGAGGAGCTGATCTTTCTGCATGACTGTGCCAGCACAAAAAACACAACCAGGGAACATAGAATTTGACCAAAATAGGGGCCAATTGGCTACTCAGTTAGAGTATTGTTACTGTTGAAAGAGGAAAGGGGAGAGAGAGAGAGAGAGAGAGAGAGAGAGAGAGA